>NW_028279333.1:0-300000 GCF_059751315.1 Micrasema longulum
TTACAACCTCATACTCCACATCCGCAGGTATTTTTACATTGCCAAATTTAGAAATGGCAGAAACAACTAGCCTTTTTTTTAACAACAATTTGTATCACACATCGTGATAAATTAATGTAAAATTAGTGCCACTGAATTTATTATATTTCAAAATAACATATAGATAACAAAGTATATTGTTTAGCAATAATTTAATGACAGAAACAGCTTGACATAGAAATGTCAAATATTGTAGTTCTCCTTGGAATCTTTTGTAATGTTAATGTTCTATCTGCTTGCATATTTTTATGAACATATGAGTGGGCACCTAAAAGAAACCGACCAAAAAAAAAGTAATTTCCAAAAAAAAAACATTCATCTCCTCCAAAATTCTCTCCATTGGTGCTAATGCACTTGTCCAATCTTCTTTACCATTGTTGGAAACAATTTTTAAATTCATCTTTCGTGATGCTTGACAGCCCCTCTGTCGTTTTTTTCTTCACCTTAGCAATCGGCTGAACGCTATCCTTTCATCTATCTTTTCATTCAATAAAAAGAAGTCGCAGGGGGCTAGATAGGGTGAATAGGGGGGATGGGGTACAGTGGTCATACCTTTTCTCATAAAAAAATTGCAGCTACCCTTCTTATCCCTAAATCTTTGATTAAAATTCGCTGCACTGAAATTGAAATCACTAACAGGGCCACGATTACAATCGGAAGTTAAGGACATTATACCTTCATCATGATGTCAGATAAATTTTCCTGAGTGATTACGAAGATACTCTACTGAAGCTCTATCTTTAAGTTTTGAGGTAGGTACATTAGTATGTACTGACAGGTCTAGTACGCGTCATAGCCGCCATATTGGATCATTTCGGTGTATTTATTGGATACACCTCGTATACCGTCTCGGTATGTTTCGATGAAGATAGCCTTTGCAATCGCCCCCCAGATAGCTCCATAACTTCTTCGATGGTCTGTCATCGGTCTTTGTGTCTAGGTTTAGCGACATTTTCATAGTTTCAGGTCGTCAAAGGTCGTCCAGAGCGGGGTTGGTCATCAAAAAGTACTTAATTTTAATTTTTTGATATCTATTGTATTCTTCCTAGTAGCCTTTATTTAAATTTAAATGAAATGTATACCCCACCCCACACACAGGCCATGCCATGACTTTGTGGGTTTTTTTTTGTGTTTATGTAACGGTTCTTTTTTGTATTTGTAACTTATGCATACCTATTGTAAAATGTAAAGAAAAAATTATAACTAAAAAAAATAATTTAACTGACATTTCCCATCTTTGAAAACGGGAAAACCACAAACACTTCATCGCATCATTTTTATAGGCCGTTGTTAACATTTCGAGAGTTTCTGTCCAGTTTTCCCCAGCAGAAAGCAAAACTTCATGGCCGCGCGCTCGATCATCCTTTGCAAAAATGATAACCACACAAAACAACTGTCATGAAAAAATTCACACCCGCCAAATGGAACCTTCTCCAGCTAGGACACTTGGCAGTCTGACTGGAAAAGGTTAGCTCTACACAACACTTCCGGCAAACCCGGTACTACAAAATCTCCGCCTACCACAATATTAGTTCGGTTTCTTTTGGGTACCCCTACGTTTACGACTCCCATGTATTATATTAATTTATAGCTGAATACAATAGTAAATAAGATATAATGTGTATAAGATGGCTATTGTTCGGTGTGTTAAGGTGTCTGGGCGGCCTTCGCTGGTGTCGTCCATCTCCCTGGCCACGGAGCACGCCTCCCCCCACCCCCACCCCCACCCCACCCAACAACAGAGTCTGGACCGGGCCGCCTATCGCCAGCGCCACCATTACCACTTGGACCGCACTGCGCGGGATAGGTTCTCTGACAGGTAACTCTCATGTTCTTATAGCAATATCTTATTGTAGCATTTCAGCGATATTATAACAAATACAATCGAGCAATATTTCAATAAACAGCAATTTCCTCTACCAAATTTCCAGTGTCATTAAAAAAATATATTTTAAAGATGAAAAATGTACATAGAAAGAAATATATACATATCTTATAACTACTTATGAGAAAAATTTGATATGATAAGTTTCAATTTTATGAGTTATTCTTGTTGATGTTTTGCAGGCATATTGACAAGGAACGCATAGAGGAGAAATTATTAGAGCGTAATTTAGAGCGTGGATACCCGAGCGACAAGCAGGCCATGTACAGTGACAAGGGTTTCAGGCAAGCGAGCCTCGAACAGCCACGCACCGCACCTGCTTGGACACCTAAAGACATTACTAGGTTACCTATTCTTTCATTTACCTGCTTCTCAAAGTTATTAAAAACATATATATGTACATTAAAACCCCTAAATTACATTTTTCAAGGGACTGACAAAAAATGTAAATGGAGGGTAGTAAAAAGTAAAAAAAATTCAGTAAATTATTTTTTATTAAAAAAAGTTTCGGGGTTTTTTTTTAATATGCAATAAAGTAAATCGAAATTATTGCAGTGTAAGTGCTATTTCAGATTGTAAAAGTTAATGATTCTACCATCAATATTTTACTGCAGGAAGCAACAAGCTGAGCCCGAAAGACATTCGAGCTCAAAACATAATACCACGGGGAAGCAGACTTGTTCCACTCCTGATAGTCATTCTTCCAAGTCTTCTTACCACCACCCAGATGCTCATACACCAGCAGGTACTGCACCATTTAAAATATGTATACTAAATCATAAATCAATTTAATAGCGAAGGTATTATTTAATTTATTTTACTTGTATTTTTAGGTGTGGGATTTGGCATGAAATCTCTTTCTCTGGAACCACACTTGACCAAACCCAATATAGATAAACATAACATGGAATTAGAGCGAGAAAGAGATCGTCATAAGGACAAAGACAGAAATCGTGATAAAGGAAGAGAAATACCTATTAATGATAATACTGAATCTGAACCAAGGCAGAGGGGTCCTAGAAAACAAAGTAAGTCAAAATAATTTTGAGTATATAAATATGCTTTTTTTTTTGTAGCAAACCTATTTCTAAAATGTTTAAATCAACAAGATATAGTGGCAAGGTATTGTCTTAATAACAGAAGAATAAAAAAATAAAAATGGCAAAGACCTCTCCTCCGAGACACTCAATCATTCTATCTACATATTGCCGGGTTGTGACATCAATTTTTTTTAAAAAGTAGTTTATGTTACATAAAATCATGTAAAAATGCCTGATTGTGTTAATTATCTATTTATGTACATATTTTCAAACAACACGGTCTTCCATGACGTACAATTTATAATTATAAAATTTGTTTTTCTTGTGTTTACAGTGAAAAAAATATCAACTGTGTTTAATACAAAGGCTTCAAACCACAATTATGGAGAAAGTGGTTTCTTTATTGTAAACGTGTTTTTAACCAATTACGTGGGTCTTATACTAAAGTATTCTAAAGCACAGTCAAGGAGACATGACCACGAGTCCACTGCGTGATATCACGTGATTGGCCCATTTCACACCATGGAAAAAATCCACTCGGCGTGATAAAATAACATAGGGTGGATTGATGTTTATTGCATTATAATTATTTATTTAATGCCAGGCAAATGCAAAAACCAGTACACCATAAGGCTGACCGATCTCCACTCGATTTTCTTTTGCGGGATTTTCACCTGAACTTTCCTATTGCTACTTAGCCACTGAATAAAAATGAAATAAATACAAATAAATATAATAAATGTCGATCCATCTTTATTTCCTAAACATCGATACGTATGTCTCTCGGTGAACCTGCAAATTTTGTAAGGGGTGTTTTACTTTTATGTAATAACAAATATTGACGATTTTTAAGAACAAAAATCGACTATACCT
This sequence comes from Micrasema longulum, assembly GCF_059751315.1. Lineage (NCBI taxonomy): Eukaryota > Metazoa > Arthropoda > Insecta > Trichoptera > Brachycentridae > Micrasema > Micrasema longulum. The sequence continues at coordinate 3,838 of NW_028279333.1, forward strand.
AAACTTAATGTACAAAAGTAAACAAAATCAAAATCACGCTAAACTAACTAGAACAACAACGCATGTGATTTTCTTCAACTTAACATGAGAACGGTTAATTTTTGTTTTTACAACGAAAAGTATATCATTTGATAACTGGAATATAAAGCCTTAAAACCATTTTAAGATCGATTACAAAAGAAAGTCAATGTCGCATTTTTCGCACATCCGTCGTTCTATGATCACGAGGAAGTATAAGTTTGTTTGCACGTTTCTAATTGAACACATTTTTACACTCTGAAGTACATAATTTTTTTTTTTTTAGAAGTGTCTACTGCAATGGACACACTGGAGAGTGGCAGTGGCTGTGAAAACGGTAACACCTCTCCATTGTACTCCAACTGGGATTTACATATGCAGCACCTTCTACCTTTGCGACATTACATTTTGGAGCAAGCCAAATTATCAGGTAAAGTTCATATTTCTAGTAGGAAGGTTCTGCGCTAGATTTCCTTGCTAGAAACCCCGATAAAGAAAGAAAAATACCTAATGACAATATTGAAATGGGACTAAGACAGAGGAGTGGCTTAACTTTTTTAACATAACTGGATAATGGTTATAAGTTTGCGGACATTTTTCTCTCACAGGATTCACTCATATGGACTCATATCGTAACTTTCTTCATTTTTGGAATACATATTTTGCTTTCGATTGGATCGTAGTTGATGGTTTGAAATAAATTTTATTTACTCTTATTTATTTATAAATTTGTATAAACCACTTGTTTACGTCGGCCGGTTTCAAGGTTACTTCCTCATTATCGGGACTTGAAATAACTTGGAATTACTTGTGTTGCTATTTGTAATATTAAATATTGTAAGAAAGAAACGGAAGAATGAAATTAGGAAAGAGAAAAATATGAATCATAACGGGAATATTTTTAAAAGAGGACTCTAAGTTAAATTTAATGGATTATTTATTATGGAGAGTTTTCGGTTAATGGCTTTACTTATTTACAATCTTTCTAGATTGTCTAAACGAAGATCATTTTTATAAATATATAATATTTCTACACCAGTTTCTTGATTAAAATTGTGGATTTAGGATATAAGATGATTTGTGAATTCTGAGAAGTTATTATTATCTTATCTATTCTTTGATTATAATTTTAAATTTATGTGAAAATTTTTGCAATATAGAAATTTGGGCTATTTAAATAATTTAATTTTTAAATTCTGGAATGATTCAATTTATCATCCTTATCTTTACAATTTGATAAGATTTTACCTATGTAATTAAAAAAAATAATTTCATAGTTTATTCAGAACTAAATACAAATTTTATATAAATTAAATACAAATATTTACATCAACGTTTCCCATTACGTAAAAGAAAAAACAATTCTTGTGTACATAATGGGGAGTGACGTCTTACAATAATTATTTTATTTTGAATTAGTAAATATTTTCAGCATAACATAAATTTCCAAAAAATATATAAGGTGTTTTCAATCAGTGCTAAACAAAAAAGAATTATGAATATAACTTTTCACTTCCTATAAAAAAATAAGTGCAGTATTCCTGACTGCACTTATTTTTTTCCTTTGTTCATTTAATTAAAGAAAAATATTTCTCTGTAAGTATAATGATGTTGTGCTGTAGTTGTTTTTAATTTTGGAATTAAGGTGTTACTAGTTGTTCTAGGTTCGCGTACCTACGTTTTGTGACATAGAAACACTACTATTTATGTTGTCTTTATGGATTTGAAGTAAACAATTATTTTTAAATAACGATTTTATATCTAAAACCGTAAATTTTTTAAACAAAAGTAAGTTTAGGCAAAAGTAGACGGTTTTTTTAAATATAATTTTTATAATTAATTTTTGTATTTTTTCGGCCGGTAAAATATTTGTTCTAAAAGCACCACCCCTATTGCTAGTATAAAATGCTGACCTAATGTTGCTAGGCTAAATATGAGTGATATTATTAGTAAATGAGTTAATGTAAAATATTCTATGGCAATTATCATTATTGTTTGAAGAATTTTGAGAACAATATAAATATTTATTTCTATACTTGAGTTAAAGTTTTTTTTATTTAAAATATGATCAATTAATTCTGATTCATAGCCGTTACTGAAAGCAATGTTTTTTAAAGTGTAAAATGTCAAAATTATTTTTATTTAGTGATATTGAAATAAGACTTCAAAAGTTAAAGTGGTTTATGTGTGTGTCACCACAAAGTGGAAAATGTTTTTGATACTAACCTTGGACACCGAATGTTCGTATAACACCCCATTCGTTGATTCGACAAACGATTTTTGTGGTAGATATTCCTAATTAAAAACATATTTATTTATACACAGCATTTCTGCCATTTATATTACACATTATTGAAAGAGTGTTTCCGAAATAATAATACAATATGAGATATTATTAATTATCACATACATGTATATAAACAAAAATGAAGGTTTTTATTATGTTTACTATTCAGATATGTGAAACAAACGTTGCTGGACATAACTGTATTGAGAGACCGTGGCGAGCACTGAGTTGACAAGCTACAACATGATCATCATTGTGCACAGCAAAAAGATACAGCATATTTGCTATTTAGGGTTAAAAAAATAGATTGTATATGTATGTATATATACATACAGATCTTATTTTACTAATAAACTGCAGGGACACTTTTGTTGCAGACTGTTTTTTATAGGGACACAATATCTCCTCCTACATCATTATCATTTATCATATTTGACAAATTAAAGATGTTTTTAGAGAACCCTGCATTAAAACATAGATGACCTGTGTATTTATGAATGAAATGATTTATTTTTAGTGCTTTTATAAACACTAAAAGAGTCTTTGAAAAATCCCTCACAATGAATGAATGAATTAATGAATGAATGTGTTGAATGCTATATGCGATATTCCTCCCTAGTGAAAATACCCTATTATTTATTAGTATTATTAAAAATGTTGAATTTGTATTTTTGATATGCTGGTTTTACCATTTTTCAGGTTGTTATCGAGTGGGTGACCCACTGGAGGGCGGTTCCGGAGACTCGGACTCCCTCCACTCCTCAAGATCCAGCTCCGGGGCACGCTCCCTGTCGGGACACGAGCCAGACAACGAGGACTCGGACCGCTCCGGCTCCAACGATACCTACCTGCAGCACCAGCCCCCGCCGGCGCCGCTTCCTCCCCCCAGCCACAGACATGATGGTTAATACATTACTAGAGAAAGATAGTATAAACTCGAATATTGTTGAAATATTACCCATATAAATAACAGTTATTAAACAAAAAAATAAAACAGTTGCAAGCTAAAAGTTTACAATGACAGTAACAGATGCCTCCTTAAAACTTGTCACTTAAGTCTATGTAGAATACAGGACTTGATATATCTCTCTTATCATATCTTAACTCGTTTTTTATACCCGCATTTCAAAATATATATTTTTTTTACTTAATGTAGCAGCGTCTCCGCAGGAATTTTTTAGCGCAGTCTTAGTTAATTAAGTCTTAAATGTTTTGATTTAAAAGTACTCCTCACTGATGACTTGTTCTAAAGAGGACTGTATTGTATTGATTTATTTTATTAATAACTAGCGGACCCGACAGACATTGTCCTGCTCTAACATTGGCTTGCCTGCCATTTGGATTTTGTTGGATTACCGTATTTTTGTTGTCTTTTAATTTTTCTTATCATAGTTGTTTTTAAATAAGATATTAAAATATTGTTATTGTTCTTCGGGTTTTTATTATACGAAATTGTCACTTTATAATTATTATTGAATTCAGTTTACCGATGTTATTTTATTCCGTTTAAATATGCCATTTTGTCACGTGGTTTAATTTGTTTGCTTTTTTGACATTTGCAAAGTCACATTCCACAGTGTAATGTGTAAAAAATGAATAAAATATAATATTCCATTTTTGAGATTTGGAATCGAAAAAACAGGTTAAATTTTCCTTAAGAAAAAAGGGGGTGAAACAACGCATTGATAGTAAAACCGAATTCGTTAATAAATTAAACTATGGTAAAACTCCACTTTTATTAACGATCAAACAACCTGGCCCAAGAGTCCTTGTCGTGCTCAAATCAAAATCATGCAAAAATCACTGCTATAGTGCCATAATCCAGGGAGAAAATACGGGAATACGTGTTAATGAAGAAAAGTCAGACTGCGTTTTACCCTAAGCCCTCTAAAATTATGACACTCAACTCATGCCTAACATGAATTTAGTCTTTATTTAACAGCCAGCCGGGTTTTGACGCGATCTTGACATTTAATTTGAAACCAAAAGAAATTTCAAGAAAAATGTCCGATTGTGTCGTGAAAGCGTGCAAAAACTGTCTGGATAAAAGAAAATAGACTTTTCATTGTGTGATTAAATTTCAAAACTAAAAATTGTTAATATTCATATAATATTGAATTTAAGTAGGTAACTAGGTACCTGTTAATGGTTGAATTCCAAAACATAAACTAAATAGTTTTTTAAATATGGCATTCTTTTTGCAAACGCCAAACTCTGGTCTTCTCACAAACAGAGGGGTGTACTTGCATTGAAATATGATTTTTAAAAATGTATTGAATTTAATATTATTTTACTATTACCAAAAATCCAGTAAAAATAAATAAATACCTAGAAATTATAATCAATTTAGGCAAAAAATCTGATTGAGATCCACAAAAAACAAATGCTGTTTGTAAACATTCAAAAACAAACTTTTTTTATACACAAAAAAAACAACATTTTTCCATTTTTTTGTAAATGCATTCTCCTCGAATGCAACCCTGGTAGATCGATGAATAAAACATTTATGCTCCTTACTTCTTTTTTACATATTAGATTGAAGATTTTTATATCTACGAACACGCACAGCGCAAAGATCTATATTTCTCTGAAAACCGCACGTAAATCGGTTAAGCCGTTTAGGAGGAGTTCGGTGACATCACACGTACAGAGGAAATATAAATATAAAGATTATTAGTAATTTTGGTTTGAAATAAATTGATTTATTTTTATACTGTTACAGAATATATGAATCACGGTGTGTCATACTACAATACCTTTGTTGGATTTGAAAAGGAGAGAGAACCTCCAATTGGTGTTCATAGGGTATGTAGTTTTTTTTGTGTTTATGTTACATATTATGTTGTCTGTGTGTAAACATTATACAAAATGTTTGAATATGTATTTGTAATGTTTTACTTTATGATATTTCAGTCAGCTAGTGGCACAGGCATGGGAATGGGCATGGGGATGTCGGTACCACTGCCATCTGTCCCCATGGCCGTGTGTGAGGAGTTGTATAGTCCCGTAAAGTCGCATCCTGCCCTCCATCACACCCTTAAAGAAACTGATATCGAGAAATTCGCTCAGGACAATCTAAATCTACATTCCAAAGGAATATTTAGGAAAAAGGTAAGAACAGCACAGAAAATTGTATTAAGAGCACAGAGTATACACAATGCATTTATCTGCGTATAGGGAAAAAAGTTGAACAGAAACAAGTAAAAAAAATATAAGACTGAAACTTTAATTTACTTAAATCATTTATCGTTTATTTTTTATAATCAATGAGCTGAATCCGGCAATGCTTTGCTATTGCTAGATTTGAGTACATACTCTTATGTATATATTAAATGAACACAATCGAAAGTTGGATATCAACTATTGTATTTAGTTAAAATTAGATATGTACATATACATGATTATTTTTTTGTTTCGGATGACATAAATTGTGAGGATATGCGGTGACAGGGAATTTCGATAAATAGGTATTTGAATGTTGTTTTCCTGTCACTGTCTTGTAGATGCCTCCCTGATGCTATGCGAAAAAGACAACTGCATTTCGTACCTTTTGTTTGTTCATTGATCATATCGACGTTTCCGAGTATCAGAATGAAATTTTCTGTATCGGTATGTTTTGTGGTTTTCAAAAATAGTTACCATATTTGTATACCGCGCACCCGAAGACCGCAGATAAAACTAGTAATTTTTATGGGTTTTTGGATGATTCTAGTTCCCTTAGTAAACTTAATCAGTAAAGCAAAACTATTGAGACACGCCAATGGTAAATATTTAATGCCATAATCCAGGGTGAAAATACGAGAATATGTTTGTATGAAGAAACGTCAGAGCGCATTTCCTCTCGAGATAAAGCATTATAAGGTATACTTACAAAGTTTGCTTCATAATGCTTTTACGTAACCAAAGAAACAGGTTCGGTTTTCTTAAATAAAACCATTGACCTATTAGTACACATGGACACACCCTGAGCCCTCTAAAATTATGACACTTAACTCATGCCCAAACGCTTAAGTCATGGCCAACGCGTATTTAGTTGTTCTTTAACCGCCAGCCGGGTTTGACCTGAGCTTTATATTTCATTTGAAACCCAAATGTCGGATTATGCGTGTTAGCGTGTAAAAACTGTTCGGATAAAAGGAAAAAAGATGGTGTAACTTTTCGTTGATAAGTAGGAACCTAGGTACTTGTATGAATTCCAAAACATAAAATACTTACTTTTCAAAAATAGAATTGTTTCTGCAAATGTCAAGCTCAGCTCTTCTACCAACAGGGGTGTACTTTATGTAAAAATGCGATTTTCATAAATGTATTGAATGTCGGTTAAAATTATTTTAGTATTACCGAAAATTCAGTAAAAAGTAATAAATGGGTAGAATTTGTAAGGAATTGATTGGGATCCTTAAACAACGAATGTTCGAAACATTCAAAAACAAACTTTTTTTTATATACAAAAAATTACATCCTTCAATTTTTTGTATATGCATTCTCGGCTAATGCAGCCTTATTCAGCGATGAAAAAAAACATTTACTACATTTCGCTGAAAACCGCATGTAAATCGGCCCAGTAGGTATTCAGTCTATCAAGGACACACATATGAACATTGCCTTTTATATATAAAATAGGAAGATTGTAGTGAACTTTTACCAAAAATTTTTACTTTCTAGCTTAAATGTTTTTATTATTTATGTTCAAAGCATTAATTTTTTGGTCAAACTTTTTAATGAATGTTAATAAATATTAGTATTTAACCACTTATCGACTTTTTATGTCTACCGGTTTCGAGACATACCCGTCTCTTCGCCAGGACTCTCACTGCATCAACATGCAAATACTAAAATACACTTTCACCTTTACCATCACCGTAGTATACATAGTATTTATGAAAAAATACATAAATTATATGCTGAGTTAGTTGAAGGGGATACAGACACCATAATGTCTGAACATGCAATGAAACTAGGTTGATAATATTCAGCGATATATTGCAGAATGTGTTGTGGTAGGGATTAGGAAGTGGAGGAGCTAAGGGGTTGAATGTTACACGATTATTTAAATTTTATTAAACAAATTGCAATACATAACGGCCACCCGCCAACATGAACTGAAACCCTTTTAAATAGAAAACTAAAACAAAAATCGATCAATAAATTCTTAAATACTCCTGTAAATACTAACAAAGATCTATATGTAAATAATTCCTCTACTAAAATTTCAAAATGCTTGCCAAAACATACTAAAAATAACTTTGGAAAATTACTGATAAATTATAAAGATAAACATAATATATAGATTTTATTACTTTTACTCTTTCTTGACAGTAGAGTTTTGTATTGCTTATTCTTAATAATAAAGAAATGTGTAATTTGAATTCCAGGCATCCGTGCGAGACATGCTCTCGTGGACATGTTCTGGAATCAGTCAACCCATGTTGGGGGACAGGAGAGATAAGGCGCACAAGAAGGCAGCGGCTGAGGTGTTCCGACTGGTCCAGATATATATGGGAGATAGAAAGGCTAGACCCGGCATGACGCTTAACTCAGTTGCAATAGATCTACTGCACTCTGCTTACACTAATCCTGCGTAAGTCTGGATTCTGTATTCTTTTGACAATGTATATGTACTTTACAATAGAGTGGTAGACAATATTTTTTTATCAGTTGGAAAAATAATGTTTAAGTGAAATGTCAAATTTACATTATCTGAATATTTTCTTCTTTTAATACTTTTTATGTGTAGTTTTTGAATACTCATTTAATGTTATTGGTTCACACATTTCAAACCCAACCTTGAGTTTTTTGATATAGAAAACATTAAAACAGAATTATTTGTATTGAATATTGTCATTTAAAAATGAACTATTTTTATTAGCAGTCAAAACAATTTATAGAATTTTTCTTTTTAATGCGCAAATATGAAATAAAACTAGGCTCATGATTTTTTTTAAACACTCCCATCTCGGGTTTCTTGGTCTCTTGAAAAATTTAAATTAGGGATGTATTATTATGATATTATGCATTGTTTGCTAAAATTATATTTTTGGTTGTTTAGTTTATTGTCATATTCATAGTCCCCGGGCCGGTACCTGAATCGTAAGACTGATCATCTTACCTTCATGTAACAAAAATGATCAAGATACGCTGCAATCGGTGTACCAATGCAGTGCCCTATGCACCGTTTGATTTGGAAAGGGAATGATGATGAATTAATTGTTGTTTTTAAACCTTATAATAAGGAGATAATTTCAGTATGAAGCTGAAAGTAACTATTGATGTTCGTAGTTTACACTGAAAATTACTACTTCATATGCTCTGAAATAATGTACTCTTTCTTACGGTGTGTACAATTTTTATAGTAAATAATGTTGATTATCTTTTACAGTTTGCGAGATGAATTGTATGTTCAGCTGTGTCGCCAGACTACAGAGAACCCCCAGCGTGACAGCTTACTGCGAGGGTGGGAGTTACTGGCCGTTAGCTTGGCCTTCGTGCCCCCCTCCCCAGCCTTCCAACCCCCACTCCTCAACTACATGAACAGGCACCGCGATCCTGCCTTTGCTGACACATTTCCCGAGGTATTCATTAGTGTTTATACAGGCAAGAGAGCACAATGGTTTTTATTTTCACACAAAATTTTTAACCTGCAGTTGTTCCATTTGTTTTAATGATGGCCTAGATTTTTCAAAGATATGTGTTTCTTGCCCAATTCATCAACCAAAAATTGATTGGAACTGACTCGTGAGAGATGTTTAGTTCACGTACAAGCTCTCGAGCTGTAATGACGATTTTCAATGTTTTCTTTAGTATTCGACATTGAAAGACGTCCAGGGCGAGGCGAGTCTTCAACGCTTCGTACCACCTGAATGCCCCTATTCTCGACAGAAGAGTCACCGTAGGCTTTCTGCAACATTTTCAACATGTCTGAACTCTAAATTTCTTTCGCAACACAAAATTTTAGATAAATTCTTTGTTAAAAAAAAAATCCATAGTAAACGTTGCAATACGCACTAGAGTAAATATACCCGATACTTTTGACTGCTGATAACAAACTAAATGAAAGATCGCGCTCAAACTTTGGGTTAATATAGAGTACAGTTGTGCCAACTTAGTGGAACAAATATTTATCAGAAAAATCATTTACCAGGGCCTTTTAAATGACTCAGTCCCGGTATTTATTTGACAGAAAGTATACCTAGAAGACTATAGGTACTTTTAACAAGTATAAAGCTAAAAAGAGAGATCTTGATTCCATATTATGTACATAATTGCCATAAATTGGTAAATAAAAAAATATATTTTAAACTCCTCCATAACTTTCTTTCAGGTAGGAAAATGGCCAATCCACGTACAAGTTTCTCACTATGCAGGTGTGGCCTGCAGACGACTAGAGAGAATCGGTCAGTGTGGAAAGAAACAACCGAGGAAACCTACCACGGAAGATATTGATCAAGCTCGGGTAAGTTTTCTTCGTCTACTCGTCAGTATTTCATTGTTCTTGAGGATGTACAATAATGATATACAATGCACGATCCCATATATAAATCATATTATGTTTCTACCTGCGAAATTAAATGCATACCTTTTTTATAGATACAAATATTCCGAACGTCAATGTTTGGAAATACACTGAGTGAAGTAATGGTGCTACAGAAAGATAGATTCCCAAACAGACAACTACCGTGGGTTCAAGTGGCACTATCCCAGCAGGTATATTCCTATACTAGATACGTATGTGGCAACACAGTGTATACTCCTGACTTTTTCTATATTATATTCTGTAATCTGACACAGGTTTTGGCACTGCAAGGGAAACAAACTGAAGGCATTTTTAGAGTTTCGGCTGACGTAGACGAAGTTAATGTTCTGAAGTCTAAACTAGACAACTGGGAATTGCCTGATCATATGCATATAACGGGTATGTAAACATAAATATTAACTTTCTAGTTAAATAATATGAACACTGCAATGTTTTCTTATATTATTCATCTATTTTTTATTTGTCTTCAGATGCGCACGCACCAGCCAGCTTACTGAAATTGTGGTATCGAGAGTTGTATGAACCCCTCATTCCTGATACACTATACGCTGAATGCGTTGCTGATCCTGATAATACTAATAATGCTTTTGATATTATCCAACGGTTACCTAGAATTAATAGATTAGTAAGTAAAATATTCGTCTTCATAGTATATATTTTTTAATATGGTTTTTAAGCATTTTTAGAAAATTAATATGACTGCATCGTCAAAATATAAACAAACTCTCCAGTTTATTCTCCTTAATTATTTATGATTTTGCGTTACCGATCATATCATATCACCGATTAAAATTTATGAGGTTGTCTATTTGAAACTCCATTTTCGGATCTATTAAGATTATTTAATTTCATCTATCATAACAGCGAGTCAAATAAGATGTCTTTAACCTGCGTTGATTGTTTTTAGGTGCTGACTTACCTGGTATGTTTCCTGCAACAATTCTCGACCCCGGACGTGGTCAGCCAGACAAAGATGGACTCGGCCAACCTGGCGATGGTGTTCGCCCCCAACTGCCTCCGCTGCACTTCGCAGGACCCGAGGGTGATACTGGACAATGCTAGGAAGGAGATGACATTCATGCGATGCCTGATACTCAATATGGATACGCAACAAGTCAGAGATATGCTGTGATCTATTTATTTATTAGTAATGCTTTCAATTTATTCATGGCCTCACTACTAACCATCTTCATTTTTCGATGAGATCTGCATAGTTACATTATGTGTATCTCTATTATTATAAGCAATGGAAATGTAAATGCATATGACATGTAGTTATTTATTGGAATGGCGTTTTTTTTTATATAAGTGATGTGTTTTTATAAATTATTTATTTAATAAACTTACTTTAAAAAAAAGGTTACAATGCAGAAAAAACTATTTTAAAATCCATAATCAATTGCTATCCACTTTTACAATTATGATATAGATACTTAGTTTCAGCATATAACTATCAGTAATTAAACTAACAACTAAATCATAATCAACTTAACTGGTTTCACAACCGGTTGTAGGATGAGGAAAAAGTACCAAAATCTTTTTGTTTATTTTTTTTAATATGATCAATCATCACCATCTAATATCTGATTGATTACTTTAAATGTGGTAATTTGAGCATGGACTTAAACATGTGTACGTGTATGTGCATATAACAAAATATTGTTTTGTTTTACACATACGAATGTAATGAATGTTCAGAATTTGGAATTATCAAGCATTCTTTATAGTGGGTATCCTACTTGTATGTAGGTGTATGTACTACACTTTGATTTATTCAAATATTTACTTTTACTTATGTTTCTGCAGTCGATATTGTCTAATAAATAGAACTGCATAATTGTACCATATTTGATGAATAAAATATTTTAATTATTTATTGCAATGAAATAATAATTATTTCATGTAGTATTATTTTATTGACGTGCAAAGTTTACTAAAATATGTATTGAAATGCATAAACATTTCTGCATAAATTATCGCAAGTTACATCCATAAATAATTAAATAATCAATCACACAGTTAATAGCAGTTCCACAAATCATTTCCAGGAGTATTAAAGTATGAATGGATTTTCTGTACATATAGTATGTATGTGTATTGGAAAAAAACATAAAGCACTGAAGCATTAGTATGCTACAATGCTTTATGCTTTTTTCCATCTAATTTAATGAAACATTAATGTCTGTAGATAGTAAACTGTTTCAATCTATGAAATAAAACTATTCTCTCAAACATGGTTACACTTTGTTATATATATTGCCATTGGAATCAAATTTTAAATTCCATTCAGTTTCAGTTTTTTTGAGATTTTAAACACGTTTAAGTGCCATTTTAAACTAGGTGTTAATTGTTTTACTTGTAAAATATTATTTCGTATAAATAATAAATAGGAATACTTAAAGAGCAGATATGTAAATATTATATACACAATATTAAAACCTTAACATAGTCTTAATGTAACTTGAAATATGTTTTGTGGTGCTGTGTGATGTTGATATTCTAAATTCTTAATTCTTAATATAGCCCTGGCAAATTAGACTTTTTGAGGGAAAAAAGCCCAGAGTCAAACTTGGCACGATTGTTTGTTGGTATCTACTGCATAACATACATAGTCCCCGAAGGGTAGGAGGAGGGGTTTCAAGGTTGCTTTTCATGGTTTTTTTTAAATATCTCCGTAACTATCAGTCGTAGCGAAAAATTATTAAATAGTAGGTTTATATAAATAGTATTAAAATAATCGCACCTTTTCTTAAAATTTGAATAGTTTTATGTTCAAAATTCATCTCCTGCTGGCAAAAAATCCTCATCGAGTTCCTCGTCTTCTAGCTGAATTCCATTTGTACAAGTTCGCTGACAGTTTCCGCATACTAAAGTGCATTTTAACGTAGTTATGCAGAAAGCACCCAGCCTTAGAAAAGTGAAACTGAGATAATACCTTTGTGAGAAGAGTGAATTATCAAATCTACACAACAGTTGGAATGTTTTAGACTTGACAAATAATTAACAATGAATACATTAGTTTTTTTGGTATTACAAACAAGAATCTTATTATGTATTTGAACAATGAAAGCATTCACCCCTTTCCCGAAACTGTTCATAAAGACTTTTGTCTTTCTTCAGTTTCGCATATCACTATCAATTTTTAAAAAACTAATTAAGCGAAAATTTTACATTTCTTCACAATCAAACCGCGACAATAACAAAACAAAGAAACTTTAAAAGCTTTCATTGTACCCCTCACTGCAGTATTGTCAATTTGTGATCAATCAAATACACATGGTCAGCACAATCACCTTTTTCTAATTTCCCAGTATGACAGTGAAAGAATACAGTGTTAGTTCCAAATTGAGACCGCGGATCCCGCCTCGGAAAGGAAGAAGAACGTAGTAATACAAACAAATCAAACAACGACACATAACCCAAATACATATAGGAAACATTAGAATAATTTGCCCTATACAACATGCACTCGAGCAACAGAAGAAAAACAATACACATCCATACCAAATCACAGAGGAACATCAAATTATCAAGACACTACTGGCAAAACCCTAACACAGATCTTAACATGATTCCTATCGAACCTCAGGCGAAATTACTTCTCTTTGAACAGTGTAAATGAATTTCAAAGTACTGTAAGATTTTTCTAGTCCTGTTAGTGTTTTCTGCAAATTGAGAAATTCCGTTTTTGTGATCGGCACTATTTTCAGAAGGTGATTTTTACAGTTTTTTTGTATGAAAGCGGTCTGGCTGTTTTTAGCAGAACATATAATTGATCTTACTGCACCCGATAACACCAATATCTAATTTTTTCGAAAGAGTGCTTTCTGCATAACTACGTTCATTTAATTCCGGCCTTTTGACATCCACATGCACAAAAATGGTGTTCAAGATAGTCAGGTATTGCACAGTCCTCTGTTCATAGAATGTTCCGTCGTTACCTTGTATCCACCATGTTATTCAACCACTGCTGCACTTGCATTGATGAGGCATTGTAAAATACATCGGCAATGGCCCTAAGAAGTTGTTTTTTTCTCAAAAATTTTAATAATCTGTGCTTTTCCTTTTCTAAATAAAGATGAGGTGGGGTCCCACCCCCTAAAATCGTGTATAAAAAGATTACTTTGTGAACTACTTTCAAGTTTTTGTAACTCTAAGGATGAATATATTTTTGTGTCAATTTCCCTCCCACCCCCTTGGTTTGATGAAAAAAAATTGTTGCGGAGCTAAACTAATCAGCAAGACGAGCAAATCAATATCTTCTCCCATACCTGCAGTGTTAGTGTTATTTAATGACTACTTAATTACACATCGCACAATGCTGGTGTCGACATCTCCATCAGCTATTTCTGTTTTAATGCGTACGGTTGGGGATGGGTACTATGAAGAGCCCTCGTATCTTGTAGATATAAATCAATAACTTCTCCCATACCTGCGCAGTGTTAGTGTTATTTAATGATTACTTATTTCCACATCGCACAATGCTGGTGTCGACATCTCCATCAGCTATTTCTGTTTTAATGCCTACGGTTGGGGGTGGGTACTATGAAGAGCCCTCATATCTTGCAGATATAAATCAATAACTTCTCCCATACCTGCAGTGTTAGTGTTATTTCATGATTACTTAATTCCACATTGCACAATGCTGGTGTCGACATCTCCATCAGCTATTTCTGTTTTAATGCCTACGGTTGGGGATGGGTACTATTAAGAGCCCTCGTATCTTGCAGCTATAAATCCCCTACCCTCGGGTACTTATAGTATGTTATGCAGTAGACACCGACAGACAATCGTGCCAAGTTTCAAAACTCCGGGCTTTTTGTCCTTCAATCACCCTTTTTTGGTCTAATTTACCTGGGCTAATAGTCCAGAGCTGTTGACCACAATATATTTGCTCTTTCACTATTGTTTACTTTTTCGGCTATTTCCTAACCACACATGTTCATACATAATTATATTATTTATCACCTAGAATCTAGTCCTTCGAGTTATTTTATGCCTACTATTTTGTTATACAGTATTTTTATTTTCGACAAGATTTTGACTTTTAAAATCCCCATTTTCATTTTTACTCACAATATCCCACTGTGTCGCCTTTTTCGTCTAGTTGTTATACATTTCCAAATGAGTGTTAATGATTTGCGAACTAATTTGTGAGTGATGATGAAATGACATAGGTGTGTGTATTTAAAATTTATTCATTTTTAACCTATTTTTTTGTGTATTGTTTAAATGTTTCACCATACAACTAAATGTTCATATCATTATTACATATACCCATGAAAATATTTTTTACATACAATTTTTAGGAGCACTTAACTTCCTCAATTATGTTGACTTCTGAACTCATAAAATATATAATTATTACTTATTATTACTATTCTTATATTAAACTACTTATTTTAGTTGATATCTGTATAGGGTAAAGTATGCAGTTGTCGGCACTTAAAGAGATAAATTATAATAGATATTAGAGTAAGTGCTAAATTAGATACGTTTATGATATTTTAATAAAAATAATGTTTTTTTTTTATCATAAACAATTTGCATGAATATATTTTTAATACTCCGATAACAAATTCTTTGGAAAATTAGAAAAAAAATATCGATATCCGATGCTGATAAACTAACGCACTGCATTATTTTGTTTACAGATATTCAGCGCCATGCCCAAATGCTAAATTTAAACAAAAGTGGTTAATAATTTAATCTTCTTCAATTGATATAAAATATTTATCGAAATAAATACTAAAAATAAGATTTTAAATTCTGATTTAAAAGATGATGACAGAAAACCTTACCTTGTTCCTTACGAGAAACACAACTGCCACCATCAGATTCTAAATTGCCACTGCAGTAGGCAAAACAACTCCTTATAATACGATTATGCTGCACTCTGGCGGTAGACTACGTGCATTATATTTATCACCAAAAATGTATCTATGAGTAAAATAACTCCACAAAACTATTAGATGTCAAACAATCTTATTTTTTACATTCAAATTAAATGTTCCGAAAAACTGGGTAGTGACCATGAATTGTATACTTTACCCCGTTATGTATATCAATAATTAAATTCAATAATCATTAAATATTAGAGAAGAAAGTACACATCTTATACCAGTGAGACATCAATTACGGATATTGCGAAACTTTATTATTTAACATGTACCACTAGCCCAAAGCACAACGGTGAGGTGAAGCTGAAATTTTCGATTTTCAGATACACACGCAGATATGCTAGTATAATGTTTGTTAATGACTCACGGATCAGAGGTCCGAGGTTCGAACCCCACTCTACCCCACTCGTTGGAAATGGCCACCGAAATTGAAATATTTGGGTAAATTATAAGATAGCTACAGATAGACACTAATATTTATTTTTTACAATAAAAAACAAAAAAAAAGTTTTCAAATAATAAAGTATTGATATTAGATAGGTTAATTACTTCAAATGATTCCATTCAGCCTGACCCTTTGCGCATTTCGAAGTCCAATTATCTCAGAATATGTTTTTCAGAGTTATCTCACTGTTGCTTTGGGCTAGCGATATGCATGGGTATAATGTCGATAGAAAACATTTAAAAAGCCAGAAAAAAAATCTAGTAGGCTTCTGGAAAAAATATAACATGGATACAATATTTTTTATTTACTTTTGTTAGATTTTATGTAAACAACTTAGTCATTGAAAATATAATGTATACCTACCATTTATGTTAAAAAACTAAATATTGTGTGGTTGGAAATAGACTTAGTGACAATGTTTCGTGTAACTATAAATAATTATTTTGTTTATTGCGAGTTTAAAATTTAACATTGTTTACCAAAATCTTGCAACCTTTCACTAGTCAACCATACTTTGTTCACCATTTTGATTTTATTTTAATAGATTATATATTTTTTTATTAAATAATACCTACATTTCTCAATCTTTGTCATAAATTTTTATGAAGTGATAGATTCACACTGTAGTGTAATAAGTGTCTAAAATTTTATTTTAAAACTTATACTTTCCCCACAAAGGATCCATTTATGTGTACAGTAAGATTTGTAAACTAGTTCGTACGATTTTATTATGAATATGCACTACATAATTGATTATATCTGTAACAGAATCTCCAAAAGCTTAATAGCCTTATTTCGACTATTAAATCTAATTTGAAGTTCCCCAATGTTTGATTGTACTGTGGCATTTTGGAACATTATTGTGATGTCACTATATGCACTTCATACATATTTAATTGCCGTCAAATAATATAGATAATAAATGTTCCCATTTTTTACAGTGTAAGAATGGCGCTACTTACTTTTCTCCCGAGCGTTAAATGTTCACGTTTTGTGACATCTCTAAAGGTGCGATGTACATTGTACATGCCTCTATATTATTTGAGAAATGGCAAATTTTCAGCATCAATATTAATCAGTTCCAACTTCACTGACTAGATAAGATAGCTCTTATCGTATATAATTATAATGTATCAATTTATTTAAAGTACTACCACCTAGTCTTATCCCATATTTTTTTACACAAACATTCATTAAACTTCTTTATATTTTGTTTTAGATTCTATAAAAACAGCTTATTGTTTTCATTTAATTTCATTGAAAACACATTTATGTATCAATAATTCAAGACTGTTTAAACAGATAATTCTTTACCTACCGATAACCGATAATATTGGGAAAGTACTAAGATATAGTAATTGAATATGAATACAATCTTATTATGGTAGGACATATTTCACTACTTAAGTTTATTTTGTATTTAGTAATAATTGCAATTGTTAACTTTTGCCACTTAAGATAAAAGGAATCTGCAACTCAACAGCTTATTAGTTAGCAAAATGGTGTTAATACATATTTATAACAGATGTAATATAGTCGTGCACAAATCCGAACTGTTAATATGTCATTTGATACATTATTTTGTTTTGCCTGCCAACAAATCACGTGGAGAATAATGGATCGTGTTCCATCTTCATATAATATAATGTTTGTACAGAAGACATATCTAAATGAAACATATTTTCGTATGTTTTTTCATTTAATTTTACTTAAATATACTTTCTAAGCCGCCTATGAAGGTGGAAGTCGTCGAGCCTATTTAAATGTAGACTAAGTAAAAGTTGCCTAATAGTTATAAGTATTTATCTTACAATTAGTAATATTCACAAAGATTATTATTTTTATGAAATGATAAAGGGTTTTCTCCATGACATAATTTATCGATCAAATGTAACACTTATTTAAAGGAGCTTTAATCTTTTTTAATTCACCGAATTAATTTATTCCTTAACTATTTTAGAGGGCATAGTATTATATTGAATCAAAACTTATTATTATTACAAGTTATTTTTTAGTGCTTGAAATATTTCAGATATAGCAGAAATTATTTTCTTTGATCAAATAGGTAATAAAATTAATTAATGAATCTTTAACGCACTTGAGCTTGATTGCGATTCCATTTTAAGACTTACTATATTTCATTGAAATGTTTATAAAAAATGCTTTTTTTTTTCATCATCGTCTATTAAAAATTACGAATGGAATATTGGAATTCAAATAGTTATGCTAATTTGAAGAATGTAGATGACTGTAGAAACTTCACGAACAAGTCACTATTTGCTGTCTGCTAGACTTAATGAACCCCCTAATTCTTTTCGAGGTATATAAATTAGAAATGGTGCTGCCGAGTAGGTAATACAACAGATGCTATCTTTGACCAATGTCTTTCTCATGAATATTATTAAATATGTTTAATATTTTGTTGGAACTTTACTTCAATTGGATACGCATACATTAAACCCTTTCAGACCTGAATTAATTACTGTGTATTAAAAGAAATATTTTGTATTCTGTATGTACTAAAGGAATCATGTTTGTATTTTTGTTTTTTAGAAATGATTTAATGTTCATTTAAATTAACACTTGGTCTCAAACTCTCTGGGTAATTTCATGAAACGTTTCTTATTATCTTAGAATATATCGCTGGGTAATTACTACAACTAGGTAACTTCATAGATATAGAAAAAATAAAATTGATTTGCTACATTAGTGTATATATACTTCCAGAAAAATTTAAAAAACAGTGAAAAGTGGAAATTGACAATATTTCTTTTTCCTATTTCAATGATTTCACTAAAAATATTTTTATACTTTTTCAAACAATATTATGTAATCTGTTTTTTTATTTGATTTAAAAACCGCATCTTAAAATTATAGAATTTTGAGTTTGCATAAAATAACATAAAATAATTTTCCTTTCAATGTTGGGAAATTTTATTTATACGGTATCACCTTTTTTCTATGGTATCACTAAAAACAACTGTCATATAGATTGCGACAAAATTGTTTCCACTTTTATGACAACTTTTAAAACCATCTTTTTTATAACTTTAAATATTTCTATTGTTATGTTTTAAACATCGCAATTTAATTAAATTAAAACTTTATTATTTCTAAACGTTTGTCAACTGCGTATCATGATTTGTTCATGTCAATATGACGTTTTTGTTCGAATGAAAACTAAGACTAACCCTAAAAGAAGACACTTAAACAAAAAGGTCAATTACACTGCGCCTGCTTTGAATTTAGGTAAAGACAATAATTTATCCTTTATTATTTGTTTACCTGTTTTTATTCTTCATTCGCGTGGTAAACGCGGTGGCGCCCGGGCCGCGGCATCATTATTACTACATCATAATAACGTAAAAACGAGGTTTTACTGATTGTGTTTCGGTGGTTAACTCAAAAATCCTGATTTTTAAGTTACCTAGTTGTAGTAATTAGTATATGTTTATTCAATCAAATTAGGTTAATTTTAGTGAAATTTATTTAAAACTTTCCTCAAATATTTTGAAAGATGGATTCGGCCGAAAACAAATGAGCCAGCTCTTAAACTAAAAATGAACTTTTCTGTGAAATGCCAACTACCAACTTATGCAGAAAAAATAGAGACACATTAAGGGATACTAGTAGTTAAAAAATAATCTCACGTGTCCTCAATGTCCGAAAGGGTTAAATTATTGTCTTTTTTTGTGATATTTTTTTATTTACTGATTAAATCCTGTTCAGATTTGTTCTTTATTTTTTAAATATTTTTTATTCTTAATAGATTTGAACAACATTGTCATTTTAGCTTTTAGTTTACTCAAAGGGGTCTGATAATATTTATTTTAAGTCAAATAACTTCTGCCCTAACATCGAACAAACAAACAAACACTATAGCAATATGTCGTCGCTTACAATATAACACCGCACATTTTAGTTTAGACAGGATTTCAGGAGCGACAAAAAACCTTAAAGTTGTCTCGAGAAATTATCTAGAAACATTGCATTTGTTTTACCGATACAGTGCCCTTTGCATCATTGGATGCGAATGGGGATATGTTCAAATGAAGAATCTTGAGGGATTGAAATATTCATCTAAATCGCATGCACAGTTTTAACTCTTAAAAGACTGCCAAAAAATTCCTCTGGAAACGGTGCTGTGGTGCTGTAATGTCGTGTAACATTGAGCAAAAGACAAGATTTTGAAATACAGGTATTTTAAAACAAAAATCTAACATGAACATGCTGTTTAATAATCTATTTTCCCTAATTTGTAAAAAGAACACACGCCTGTCATAGCAAAATACTAGTTTATTATTTAAGAAAATAAGAGAGATATATCGAGTCATGTATTCTATATAGACTTGTGTGGCAATAGTCACACAGGAGTTATAATACATAATTTGAAGATATGCAGTTGTTTTATGTAAGCGGTGATATACTACAAATTAAGAATGTTTAGGCAAAGACAATTTCATTCATAGTCTGAACTTAGGCTCAATTTTTTTGTGACCTCATAATGTAATCAATATGAAAATCAAGTTTAACATATTCAATAAAATAATTTTAATTGTACTTCTCCTAAGCCTTAACTAATTATTGTTTAAACGATCTGCCTAATAATATTATTAAAGCTGTATTTAGTCACAAGT
The DNA here is from genome assembly GCF_059751315.1 of Micrasema longulum. Taxonomy (NCBI): domain Eukaryota; kingdom Metazoa; phylum Arthropoda; class Insecta; order Trichoptera; family Brachycentridae; genus Micrasema; species Micrasema longulum. The sequence goes on from NW_028279333.1 coordinate 24,659, forward strand.
TTATATTTTATATCTCAAGTATTGTCACTTAGTAAGAAGTCCTAATTGCATTCACCGAGTAGTTATTCAACTTTTAATCTCAAATAATTCAAAGTTACTAGTTTCGAAGATTTAGTGTCGTAGTTTCCAGTAAGCGATAGATATTACCGAATGGATTTAAGCTGTGCATATCTGTTTAGTAAAAAAGTTACGCAAATATTAATTTAATCATTTTTCAAAGCAAACTATTATTGTTAAATAATATTAAAACAATATTTTTTTTATCGTTATTATTTTTGTATACATACTATAATAATTATGAACAATTACTATGTTTCTCAAACAGTATGCCAAAAATATAGATATATAAAGCTGCTAATGTTAATATAATTAATATTGTAATAATTATTAAAAATATTGAAATGAGAATGTCTTTTATATTGCATAACCTTACCGATATAATTTTCCCATCTCTAGAATTCTATGCATTTACTTAAGCCTATGATCTGTCATTGGTTGGTAACATTACTAATTCTGCTTGTGTGTGAACTTATCAGGTGGTGCTCATAACACTCTTATTTATTTATTTATTACACTATTTATTTATTTATTCAACACTTTATATACACATACAATTTATATACATATAAGTGCGGGCATATTGCCTTAACGTAATTTCTTCCTACCTATCCAAACCGTTCAGTTTGAGAAAATTACAAGTACATGGACATATTGAATCTTGCAATTTTATACAAAAATTAAAAACAGATTAACAAAATAAAAATATATTTAAAAAACATATGAATGTAAAAATAAAAAATACATTATACTATGAAGAGAGGAGAGGGGATGGGAAGGAAAGAAGAATTTATTATATACATATTTAGATAGTGACATTTCAATCTTGACCTTAATGTAAATAAAGAAGGGACGTCTCTAACATTAGTGGGTAGATTATTCCACAATCGAGTGGTATAATTTTAGCCTATTTAAGTTTTTCGGAAAATATACCTTATACCATCGCTAAGTTATTGTGGTCTACTAAAGGTTCAGCAAGTTCAAATTTACAATTTTTTACCGTTGTTGGCGTTACACCGTCCCGCAGTTGCTCGTTGCTCGTTGCTTAAGAGTAGAAATTATTATCAAAACTTCAGTTTTAGATGTTTTAGTCATGAAATGATTAGGCAGCTTTTGTTTGCGCCTTTATTGTATATAAATCACTTGGAAACTTTTTTATTTTTACAGCCAGTTCTTCTCCGATCAATATGAATAAATTATTAAATGATTTATTTATTTATTTCTTTTTATTTATTTGGGATTTTTACAACTATTTACAAAAAAAATAAGTACAAATATATTAACAATACTAGACAGTGGCGGCGTAGCGTGGGTGGGTACCCGGGGCGGTTTTCAAATGAGCCCTCCCAAAAAAAAACAAATACTTAACATGCTTAAGTGACTTTATTTGACTAAAATATTTGATAACATGGTCAAAGCTTACTTTTCTTTCCCTTTCAATTGACAAAATAGAGAGATTGGATAGTCACACTTGGCTCATAGTTGATCTTAAATACGATTTAATTAACTTTAATTTTGAAAAGCTTCTTTCACATGAAACTACCGAAACGCAAATAGTTAGTAAGAATCTGAGACTCAGCACTAGATTCGGAATGGACTCAGAATAGTCCCATTTTTCAATGAATCTCAGAATCTGCAGGGTAGTCCACTGGACTACCACTTGGCAAGAAATGCTGGTGTCTTCCAAGTGGCGCAGCAGTCGGACAATCTCCAAAAAAATGTCTTCTTCAGAAAATTCATCATAGATTTTTGTCAAATTTGCTACTATACCACGAAGTTCTTCTTCTGTTGACGTAAATAAAGTTTTAGGCTGCACAACACCAAATGAAATTAGGATGTCATCCATTGCTTTGTATCGATGGTTTAGTTCCTCATTAAATCTATCGACACATTCTAACATTGCTCTCCGCAGCTCTTCTGCAGTCCAGAGTCTCTGGCCTCTTCTCCTGGCATACGTTTTCGGAAACTCCTCCTTCCTCTTCTTTCAATTGAAAAATCCAAGTCCTAATACTTTTTAGTTGCGTTGGAAATAGCTCTTTCCACCATTTGGATACGTTGACTATAAAGGAAATTTTTTAGCGCTTTAATTTTTATCACACACTTTTCCAGGGATGACCCAGATGTCTGTATGTACTTTTGTGTCTGGTTCATTTCTTATAGGACTTCACACCAAAAAGAAATGTAACATAAAAACTAAAGTCACATAAAGCCGGTAAGAGTGTGGATGCTGCTTCTCCTATCTGTTTCTACTCTGCCGCTGCTGGGACTACACATCTCTTCGAGTGTGAAAAATTTGACGGTTTGACTAAAAAAATGTACAGTTTCTTGTGCGGTTTGTAAACTGTCCCGTATAAAGCGAAAACTGTATGGAATATTGAATGGTCGGCGCGACGTTTGGCTGACCTGACAGTTAAAGTTTTTTATTTAAATGTTTAAGTAGATATTGATATATTTAATGGTTTCAAAAACGTAAAAACAAAAATCATATTTACGTAATTAGCTATACTAACAATATTTTGCGTGTAAATAGACAACAGTAACTTACGAAAGCGCTTCAAAAAAATAAATATTTGTGTCATGGATAAGCGAATGAAGAATTTGCTCGCCCTCCGCGCTCACCCCGCTCACCCCGCTCACCACGCTTGTCAAGCGTGCTCGTGGTTGTGCGAGTATTTTTTTTGAGCTGCGCTGCGGATGGTGTCACCCCTTGGTGCTGGGCACCTGGGGCGGACCGCCCGCACCGCCCCCCCTTTACGCCGCCACTGATACTAGAGCCAATTAAAAAAATCCACTGTTAATCTTAATACATAATATATAAGAAAAGAGTTTATAAAATTGTATGTGTGCGATGTTTGTATGTGTATATAAATGTGTGTGAATAAATGTGTGAGGATGTGTTTGTGTCGGTGCGTAAATAAAAAAAGCTATTCAAAACGTGTATATGAGAGAACTAGGTAAGAGGTTTGACTATGATACTACTATTTGTTCCGATTCATTAATAGCTTCGTCATTAACAATAAGGCAGACACATTTATCATTAGTTTTTTGACGATTATTTGTCAATACAGAGTTTAAAGTTTGCCAACTGTGATCATTTGCACACTCATTAAGCAATTTACTCAAATATTTTAATTTAATTACTCTCGTGTAGTTTGTTACAATATTTCTAGCTTTGCTTTTGAGAGCCGTAAGCGACGCGTTTCCAGGATCCAATTTACATTGTTTATGTAGTTGATTCCTTTTTTTGATAAGTAAATCTAGTTTCATATTAAACCATGGAGTATTACCTTGTCCTCTATTACCAATATTCCTGTGTCCACGTTTGTTTTCCTCGATGGCTGCTCTGACGTGTTCATCAAAGGCATTATAGTTTTCATTTACTCTCATTATGAAGAAAAGTCAGACTGCGTTTTACCCTAAGCCCTCTAAAATTATGACACTCAACTCATGCCTAACGTGAATTTAGTCATTCTTTAGCCGCCAGCCGGGGTTTGACGCGATCTTGATATTTAATTTGAAATCAAAAGAAATTTAAAGAGAAGTGTCCGATTGTGTCGTGAAAGCGTGCAAAAACTGTCTGGATAAAAGGAAAGACTTTTCATTGATAAATAGGTGTGTGATTAAATTCCAAAACTAAAGATTGTTAGTATTAAAATATTGAATTTAAGTAGGTAACTAGGTACCTGTTTATGGTTGAATTCCAAAACATAAACTAAATATTTTTTCAAATATGGCATTCTTTTTGCAAACGTCAAACTCCGGTCTTCTCACCAACAGAGGGGTGTACTTATGTCGGAATACGGTTTTTAAAAATGTATTGAATTTAATATTATTTTACTATTATAAAAAATGCAGTCAAAATAAAAAAATACATGGAAATTATAATGAATTTAAGGAAAAAACCTGATTGAGATCCACAAAAAACAAATGCTGTTTGTAAACATTCAAAAACAAACTTTTTTAAACACAAAAAACAACATTTTTCCATTTTTTTGTAAATGCATTCTCGAATGCAACCCTGGTAAATCGATGAATAAAACATTTATGCTTCTTACTTATTTTTTACATATTAGATTGAAGAGTTTAATATCTACGAACACGCACAGCCCAAAGATCTATATTTCTCTAAAAACCACACGTAAATCGGTTAAGCCGTTTAGGAGGAGTTTGGTGACATCACACGTACAGAGGAATTATATATATAAAGAATATAAAACGGATATTTTTATCATGTTAAATAATATTTTATGTTTTAAAGCTAATGTCGGTCGAATGTCCACCACGGCGTTGTTTAATCCGAGATCCAATTTTCATTAGTTTTCTTATTAGATGAGCAAAGTAGGGTAAAAAAATTTACTACCCTGGCAACACTAACGAAATGTCCATTTTGTTTTCTTTAACAATCTGACAGATGAAAAAATAATTCAATTTTTAAGCAATGTATTTGCTACTTACATATGAATTTACTAATTACACATGAAATGTGATCCCATCCTGTTTCTTAAAGATCCCAGTAATCTTTCTACACTTTAAAACGACGCAACACCGCATAGTTGATTTCAAATCGGGAGTTGCGTACTGAGCGACGTCTACAAAGAAACTAATGGGTCAAAACGTAAAACTACTCTTTTAAGAGTAGTTTAGTCGCCTTCTGTTTGATGCGCGTATGCGGTTTCTGGACTATTTATAATTTCTATATATTTGAGTATATTTGTGATTCATTCCTTGAATGCTATCTGACCGTATCTTCAATTTCCAATAAAAATGATGAAAAATCAAATTTGCCGATAAACTCGATGCATCGATAAAAACACATTGATTAGATATTGTTAAAGAGGAAACGAGAATCCTTGTTACATATATATATATTTTTTTGTACTAACGACAGTATTGTTTCCTTTTAAATTTGTAGGATTAGGTTTTTGAGGGTTGGTTGGAGTTCCTACCCCAGTTAGAGATTGACAGAGAAGACACGATATTGCTGTTTGATGTTTATTTATTACACGGCGAATAAATAATGAATTATGTCGCACGAGTGTTACGGCGATTAGGAGTTGAAGTAACTGCACTTGGAGCGGCCTTCGTTGTATACAAAGAACACGAAAAGATAGACCGGCGAAAACTAAAACTTGGAAATTAGTGTTCAGTCTTCCAGGCAGAGCTGATTGGTATTGAAAGTGCAATTTTATGGTTACAAAAAAAAAACTAGTCCCACAATTATCACAATTCACAGCGATAGCATGTCTGGATTACTCGCGCTCAAATCTGTTTACTCCACGAATTCCATTATAAGCAACATTCAAAAACTTCACTATGCGCTCAGCACACGAGGCATATATGTTCGATTCTGCTGGGTTAGAGCTTATGTTGGGGAAATCGGAAATGAGAGAGCAGATGAGCTAGCCAAGGCTGCTACGGTCAAAAAAGTGAGGCCGAACTTTGACGAAGTCCCAATAAGCCATGTAAGGTGGTCCCTTTCAAAAGATAAATCAAATGAGTGGAGGAAAATTTATGAAGAAAAAACTACCAACAAGTGGGATCAAGCAACTTTTGAGAAGCACAGACGAGGCCAAAACATTTTGGAAGCATGAAACGCATACATATGAATTGACTCAGGCTCTCTATAGGATATATAGGAAGGAAACTTTTCAATAATTTACCATCAATTCTACAGGAAGAAATAAATTTACCAAAATTTATAAATAAATGAAAGAAAAGCTTCCTTCCATAGTCAATATTAACTGTATTTTTATTATAAAATGTATCTTAGTATACATGTAATGTATGTATTGTATAAGTAGCAGAGGCGAATCGTCTACATAAGCGATTATTCGCAGCTTACCATTATATTTGACTTCCATAATAATGTTTTACAGTAACTTTATTTACAGAAAAACAAACAAATTATTATTATTTCTTATAAATCGTTGCCACCGTTTGTATTTTTCTCCAAATAAAAATAAAAATATTAATTAAACGCGCCCAGCGCCAGCAGTAATCCAAGAAACTAGCTGATTATTCCAGATTATTTCTTCATACAAAGTATACTATATTTTGAACATCTTAAACCCAGTCGTGGTGTTTTTCTCCTAGTGTAAGCTTGCAGATTATACAAATTATTTGTAGATTCTCGATTTGGAAAACAGTATTTTGAATTTTTTTTCTTAGGGGCTATTTTTCTTTGAGACTATACAGTTGACATAAGACCATAATTACTTTCATGCGTCATATCGCAGGACATGTGGCGCTTGACGCGGCTGTTTTTGGCACTATTCATTTCTAGAACAAATCGGCCAGTTGACATTTCAATCGTAATGGAAATACCTAATACCTACTGAATTCATTGTGCTATTTATTATATACTTTTATATAATTTATATATTGAAGTCATGGATAATATAGCTACATAATATAATAAATCAAGAAGTTAATAATAATCGTTATTTAAGTTTATTTCATAGATGAGCGATGCTCTTGTATCACACAGAACCACAGAAAAAATAGCAATTTATAGTATATACGAGCTGAACCCGGTAATGCTTTGCTATTAATGAATTTGAGTACATACTCGTGTACATATATGTATATAATGAATATATAGTGTATATATAGCTCGATTGTTGTGAACTCCTGAATCTCATTAACTTCAAAATACCTAATCGAGTCACTAGAAGTACGGAGTTGTTTGCAACTACGAGTACATACGTGGGTACTAACTATGCACGACACTCTCCGATTCCGCGTTTACATTCCTTAGCCAACAAATTTACTTGTGAAATAGACATTTTTAATACGACAATTATTAATTTTAAAACGTTCTTAAATGCACTGTTTGAAGCAAATTATTAATGTCGTAATAAAACTTTCTTTTTCATACAATTCTTTCTCTGTTTTTGATGTGTATTATTATTATCTTATCTCTTTCTGATATTAATTTATCAAATATTTTTGTGTACCGTATATTATATTATTTTCACACATATACTTACTGTTAACTAATTTTCATTATTTGTTTTTAAGATTAATTTGTTAATAACATTTTTTTTTATACGTATATATGTGTATATATGTGTGTATATATATATTTAGAATTCTTAACAAGTTATTTACAATTTGTTTTTTAATTTTAACATTGTTCTTATATTCATATTTTTAATCTTTTTTTTTTATGCAAAGTTTCGCTTTTTATTTTGCATTGCAGTTTGCTTTTTATTGTTTCTACATGTATATAAAATCTTTTTTTATTTCTTTTAATGTGTTGTGTATTTATAAAATTATTACTTTCTTTGTTTGTAGTTACCTGTATATTTATTTTTATACTTATAAATATATGAAAATGTATTTATTTTTTTGTTTGAATTCTTTACAAGTTACTTACAATTTGCTTTTTAATTCAATTACTTTTATTATATCCATATAAAATTATTTTTTCTTTTTACTATGTAAAGTTTCACTTTTTATTTTGCATGGCAGTATGCTTCTTATTGTTTCTAAATGTATTGTTTATCTTTTAAATTTTTACGCACTATGTTTGTACTTAACTGTATATTTTTTGTAAATGCCCCTTGGGCGTATTGTAAAATTAAATAAATAAATATATAATGAATGAATCCATTTTCCAAAAATGTATCAAAAGTCAGTTATTTTTTTTAAAGCATTACTAAAAATCCGTTAAAAATAAGTTAATATGTAGAAATTGTAAGGAAATTTATCAATTTAGTATCCATTAAAAATAATTTTTGTTGGTAAATGTTAAAATTAAAAAAAAACATTTTCCGAATTTTCCAATTTCATTTTAGTCGACTGCAACCCTGGAAAATCGACGAAAAACAAAAATATGCTTCTAACTTGTTAGATCAACATATTGAAAATGTTACTATTTATAAACCTTGATGTAAATTAGATAATTTTGCAAAAAACACCCGTAAATCTGTTTAGCCGTTTTCGAGTTTTTGCGAGACTAATAACGGCGATTCATTTTTATATGTATAGATTACTTATATTATGTACTATTTTATGCTATTTTTTTATAGGTTACTTGTAAATAAAATCACCGTTCGCCACTAATAAATAGGTATATATGCATATTATGTATAAATATACCTTAACTAATTAATTTGTTTTTTTCAGTATTATATTTTTTAAATTTTAATTGTTTATTTATTTATGATTTTTTGCTTGTTATGCATTTTTTTTTCTATTTTATATTGAATACTGAGTAGAAGTGATCGATTTTAAACTTCCTGGCAGGCAGTTCTCTTACGCCAACGTAGGGTACAAATGCGGAACCTATTTTGCCATTTAAGAGACTGCCATTAGTGAAGATCCTCAATTTTTCCTGTTTCATGTCAGGCAGCGTTTTGTCATTAAATCCATAGTCCATCTGGTACCGCTCCGCAGGGAGAAAAAGTTTCCGGTTCCCTGATAAAACCTGACAGTTGGCAAGTCTTCTTGACCTCTTAAGCCCCTGCAAGCTTCTTGATTCTAAGGCTGAGTGGCATGAAGCCGCCTTGCAAGACCTGATGGCAATTTGTCTTTGAAAAGAGTCCAATTTCTTTCTGTTATTTTTTTTATTAAACACACCTTTCGACACACTTGAAGCATACGTAATCAGAGCCTCGAAGCTCTTACGTATATTTGCTACATTTGATGCACCCCATGTTGGTTTAGCGGCTGGAACAAGTTTGTTTGTCGGTAACATCTGCAGCTTTTTTACAAACATTGTCAATATGTTGAGATCAATTCAGATGCCGATCTGTGTTTAGACCTTACATAATTACTAACTCAGGCTACTAATACTAATTACTACTACTAATTAATACTAACTCAGGCTCATATTTATTATGCTGCGGTTCATGCGAAGCCGAGTACGTGGGCCAAACGGGAAGGTCGTTCGAAACAATGATTAACGAACACTTCCAAAGTTGGAGAAATAACAAGGAAAACTCCACGTTTGCGAACCACCTTATTGAGTCAAATCATGTTTTTGATAAAAATACAAATGTTTAATTCCTTCACACATGCAGCAAAGGCCAGAAATTAGATAAACTTGACATTTTAGAAATAAACCGCTTAAAGAATTGCCCCCATAAAATAATATTAAACGATCAGGTAACACACGTTCATTCCCCATTATTGTATCCATTAAAATACAAACAATGAAACTTATCGAAAACAATTAACTGCCGGGAATTTTGCTTTCAGAGAATCACTTAATTACCTCGGGCCCGGGGGACATAGCTGTCGATGGGACTACCAACCAGCGGCCCCTGTTATAGTTTTAATAAAATTTAAAAACATATAATTTCAACACATTTTCATTATAAAACTTCATAAAAATTACATCATTTACACCAGTTTTTATTATATACATTTAAACAAAACTTATATTCATATAATTGTTATTTCCTTATACTTAATAATTTACAATCCCTGCTTGCACTTGTATATAACATAGAAATTTGTTTAGTCTCCCACCAGTCTGACGATGTCGGTCACGACAAACCCGGTTTCTGGTAAAAATTTATAAATAAAAGTGTAATAAATACAAATACGTATTTTATTATTATAATTAAACATAAACAAGTTTCATTTTTAGTTTTTAATTTTTTTTATGTATGTTTTGATGTAAAATAAAAATTATGGAAGGACTTCATGCCAGTGCCCGCGGTCGAGCCGAATCCCGGCAGCAGGGGCTGCAGCAGCGATAGGTAGCTTCATGTCTCTTCCTTCCTCTCTGAATATAATGAATGCGTTTTAACAAGGCGCATTTATTAGCGGTCCCTGATACATTTGTATGGGTCTTACCAGACCTTATCGGCGCCAGCTTCCCGAGGTCTTAGAGTCAGATTTATAATAATTCGTACGCCTAGTTTTTCATGTTATCTTTTTTTATGTTTTTTTGTCTATGTATATATTAGAAATATATATAACATATCTTTTAGAAAAGTCGAATTCATTATTCGTTTTATATTAAAATGAACATAATATTGACATTACAAAAAACCTACTTTTAAATATTAATGTTGTCAACATTCTCCCCTATCTAATATTGCCCGATCAGATCTGATAAGTCCGCATTTATTTCAACATTTATCAGTAGCGACATTCAAAACAGTGTTTGCGCAATAGCAGGAAATTTCGTTTAAATTGGTTATATGTATTAATGTTAAGTACGTTTAAAATGGAGAAATCAAATACAGATGGTAGTGACTCTTTGATTACACGATTTAAAAGGTATTTTTTTATTAAGTTATCATTTCTGCGCAACAGTTTTTGTTGTATTATTTCGTAATGACTTGAAAAGGGATACACCTCAATTGTCAATATATTTCTAGAACATTCTCCAGACGAAAGGGAAAAAAGAGGACCGAGGCAACAACTCCGCAAGTTATAAATCATCTATCGACAAAGGATGCCGAGGTTTTCGTTGAAAGTAATGAAGATCCTCCAAAAAATATTAAAACTCCCGTAAACGAAATCAAAGAGACTCTGTCTAACAGCGCGGTTTCTCCAAATCTCGAACGTTACTACAAACTTGATGACCGAAGAGAAAAAATAGGAATAATATTTAACCATTATAAATATAAACAGGATTATGCACAAGAAAGAAAGGGAACTAAACAGGATGCGAAGAGAATGGAGAACTGTCTGCTAAATTATTTAGGATTTAGTACAAATCTCTTTCAAGATCTAACTGTAGACCAAATTTGCGCTAATATTCAAGAAGGTAAAAAATCAAAGTATCTAGATAGATATCTAGTAGAATTTAGATTCAGTAGCAAAAATAATTAATCACCAAAGCAAAAGCAATAAAACTAACTGCGATCTTACATGTTCAGGACTTGGATACAACAGATAAAATTAAATATCTTGGTGTATACATAGACCAAAACTTAAAATGGACAGACCATATTAGTGAACTAGTTTAACGAATCAGAAAATGTAGATACATATTTATTAGATTAAAGAGTATTTTAAAAATCAATAATTTAAAATTAGCTTATTACTCAATTGTACAGTCTTTGTTGAATATGGTATTGTAGGGTGGGGTGGTTCATATGCCAATATATAAAAACCTCTTAAAATAGTACAAATATTAATTATTAAAGTAATTCTAAAGAAACCCTCAACATTCAATACGTAAAGTATATATAAAATATTTAAAGTTCATACAGTAGACACTCTTTATAAAATAAATTCTATTATACAAATTTATAAAGAAGAAAAAATAAAAGAATTTGAGATGAATAAGTCACTCAGATTCCAACATAATACTAAAATTCCTAATTTCCACTTAAGTCGTGGTCAAAATAGCTTTGTCTTTAAAGGTGTAAAAAAATATTATAATCTTCCTCGTGAACTAAAAACTATTAAAAATAATATATCAATAAATAAATTTAAAGTAAATCAAAAGAAATTTTTCGAACACGTGTAAAAACTACATTAGATTTTAATTAGTATGAATGTATTATTGTTTTATGATTTTTCTTTATATATCCTGTTTTTTTTTCTCATGTACTCGTATTTAAAATTATATAAACTCTTATAAATAAACAACTTCAAAAGTGTAAGTCACTCTCCAAGACAAGAGATCTCTTTTTTTGGAGAGTTACAGTGATAACATTTACTAGATGTGTAAAAGTAGATATGTTTAGAATTTTTTAAAAACATATACATTTTATGAAATTTATTAATGAAAAAAAATTTATTTATGGTGTAAATACATAATACGCATTTCACACGTTCTGAAAAAACGTCAGTTGTTTCAAACTTTAACTAAAGGTTGAAGAGAAAAAAAAATCCGTTCAGAAACTAGGTGAATGAAAATGAAATAAATGCAAAGAAATAAATATACAGCTTAGATTATTGAATTTTATGTACATTTTGATAAATATGAAATCTTACATTCGTGTAATCGAACGCTGCATTTCGTACACTAATGCTAGAAACATGATAATAATTATACAAATGATAATACAACGTACCTATTACATATGAAAATTTGGATAAGAAATCCTTACTAAAAACCAAAATATTATTTTATAAAATACCTTAAGCATTTATATATATATATATTGAAAGCCCCGTAAAGCCGAGACTTGTCTAAATTTCCTTCTCAAAAGGGTTTCTTCTTATTTATTAGAACAGCTGTTCTTTTGCAGTGAGCAAAAAATCGTCCGCTGATGTGAGTTGTATTGTGATAGTAGTGATGACCCACGGTGGGAACAATGGAGTACTGTATGCCAACGACAGGGTGTATCCAAAGAGATATCTAACGGACCCATTTCTACAAAATGATACAAAGCTAGCCGGTGTTCCTAAGCTTTTCTTCATTCAGGTAACAATAACTATTTCATTTAAAAAAAATATCAATAGACATTTCATAGACATCTTAACTTAACTGGAGATGCAGGAATACCGATCACAATTATATGTCTTCCTGCAAAAAACACCACTTGCTTACTTTAGAAGATCGCCGTCTACTGTTGGACATGGGGGTGCTTCATGACATACTCAGTGGACGCCTTGATAGTCCGGCTCTTTTGTCGAAGTTATCATTAAATGTCCCCGGCTACCGCACCCGTCACACGTGGAGCTCTATATTTCATGTGCCAGCAGTTCGTACGAACTATGCCCAGAACTCTCCTCTTATACGTTTTGCTAGTTTTGAACTTTACCCTTATTGATCCATTTGATTGTAAAAAAATAACATTTAAAATGCGCGTCTTAAAACACACTTTTTTGTCTTTATACTTAGTTTCAATAATAAAGTCTTATTTTATCTTATTTTATTTTATTTGATTATATTTTATCTCTAATTCTTAATATTTTATATATATTTATATTTTCGACACTTGACACTTGTGCAATATTTACACACATGTCCACCCTCATTCCAATATAACACCCACTCACCCACCCTCTCACACTAGTATGTATTGTACGTGTATTTAATGTATTTCTGTGGATATCTGTCATTGGTTTTATTCTCTGTATATTTTATCTGTTATATTTTTGTTATTGTATAACAAATATTTAAAAAAAGGTTTTGTACAATCTGTTTGTTTCAAGTTTGGTAAGGTGTGTAAGATAAATTTCCATCGATAAAATATATTAGCATACTGTTAAGCTAGAATTTCCTAGGACAGCGGTGCCCGTATCTTAACGGCCGTAGTGAACGGTGATGCGGTGGACAGCCGTCGTAACGGTGACTAGAAAATGATTTTCTAGAAAAACGGTGTTAAATGGTGTTAATAACACCGTTTTCCTAGGAAACCACTCTCTAGTCCCCGTTACAACTGCTGTATACCGCATCACCGTTCACTACGGCCGTTAAGATACGGGCACCGCTGTCTTAGGAAACCCTAGCTTTAGCCAAACATCTCTATACTTATAAAAATGCACAATCAATCGATACAAAATCGTAATATATTTTCGGACGTGACGCCAAACTCGTTCCTTTGTTCTCCTCTGAGTCCCGCGCATGCGCCAGTTGGCGCATTATAATTGGTGTGCCTAGAGCTTATGTCGCCCCTAGCGGTAGATCACGGAAGTTGTACTTGTGGCGCTAATATTCAAATATTAGCTAGCAATACATTCTTATTCATATTTTCGTCCCTGCAATAATGAAAAAGTTTAGTGCTACCCGAAATTCTATTCTAAAAGTATTTTTTCAGATAGACTAACAATATTTTTCTTCAGATTTAAATCGTTGGAATTGTTTGCAACAAAAAATCACATCTTCTACTCGATGACCGTTCAAAGTAGATCAAATCAACGAAGGCGGGAAATGTAACGTCCAACTAACAAGCATCGCCAAGATCATGAAATCTAAAACATTAATAAAACCACATTGTCATCGAAATCGCATTAAATATTATTATTATTTGATATTTCTTCGTATATTTTCGATAACTTAACAATATTTTGCGTTTGTCCAACCAAATGTTTCTAGATAAGGGCTGGATTTTTTTTTTCAGCCCCTAGAAAGTTATTAAGATTAATATAATGCAACAGAGATGGAGAAAAAAATGTAGGAAGGATACGGAAGCCTAGGCATTTACAGGGTTCATCAGTCACTTTACACACTGTAACATCCACCATGCCCATGTTTAAACATCCATATTTCTTCAATTTTTCCCAACACAACCACAAAAATCAACAGACGGGAGAATCGATCCCCATTTAATTTCTGGTGTCAGCTAATAATATTTGTGTATTTGCTAAAGGCGTGTCGAGGAGAATCTCTCGATGGGGGGAATCGAGTGTACACAGACGGAAGCGGTTCCGGAGAAGTTTCTACACTGCCATCGCACGCTGATATACTCACCATGTATTCTACTGTAGAAGGTTAGTAGTTAGTATCCCCCGTAAGATTTTTTGGGTTATTTCTTCTTCCTTTTCGTATTTTCCCTTTTTTCCTGTTCTTTCATTGCGAGTCTAAGATATTCTTATTTATTTTAAAAGAGTGGACTCGGTGGTTAAACATTTCTACTGATCTAAGTAAATATTAGTACCCATGTGACCACTCGACGTCTACCGGTTTCGACAAGTACTCGTCTTTTCGTCGAGACCTTACCACGTTAACATGCAAATGCTGGAACAACATTTTGAATGTTAAAATTCAGTGTTCAGAATAACCCATCATCGGGTGTTTAATTAATATTATTGTATTCCATCATTCATCAACTCTGCTTTCAATATTCCCAATACGAGTATATTTCCCATTTACTCTACAAAGATTTATTTAACATTTTAGATTTATGAATCTGTGGTTGGAAGACTGGTACAAAAGTTAGGCAAAGTTGATTCCGTCTACGGATTGCTAAGTGTGATTCTAATTTTAATTCAGCCGCATTAATAGTATAATGAATATATTTTTATCGTATGTTCGGATTGATCTTGAGCACTGCAGCCATGTTTACCCCTACCCCTATTTTAATCGCAAATCGAATGTCACAATTATTTTTACGAAAGTTTTTTTTTGTTTGGATATTTTTTTACTGTATAAATTTTCCATATTGCATTTTCATATTTTACAAAACAGTATCCTTTAATGCAAATTCAATGCGAAAATATGTATGTATCAAATGACTAAAATACTTTATTGGATAAATTATCGCTTCAACCCTCTAAGAATATTTTCAGACCGGTAGAAATATAAACTAAAATAATGATTTCCTTTTAGATTTCATATCCTGGAGGGAATGGAACGGGACGTGTTTCATCCAATCAATTTGCGAACAGTTGGAAGAAAATAATGGCCAATGGGATCTCTTGCAGCTACTAACATTCGTGAATGGGGCAGTAGCTAGAAATTATGAGAGCAATACTTACGTATCTACCATCCCCACTAGTATAATGAGGCACAAAAAGAAGCAAATGCCCCAAATTGAATCTACCTTGACTAAACTTCTCAAGCTCCCGCAAATCAATTAAAAATAAATTATTTAATGTGTTACTCTCAAGAAATCCAACAAGTTATTTTGGAGTGGTGTTTTGTTTTTAAAATATTACATTATCTAAGATAAGATCTAAGTAAGCTCTTATATGATATTTGAAAGTTTCGATATTAGTACCTACAGATCGGGAGGACTGGAGTGCCAACCAAATGTCTATATCAAATGTATAGTTTTATGACCAATGCAGGTACGAAATGTATAACTATTAAAACCGTTAAAGTTAAGTATAAGTATATAGTAAGTATAATTATCTATAAAGTTTGTGGGAATCATATAATATAATGCTTTTTGCAATTGCTTATAAATGTTAGTTTGTTTTTTATACGAGTAACTATGGAAAATAAAAATTAATCAAAACAAATCTCGCATTATTCGCAGGAAGTTCATGAAACCTGGTAGTAAAATTTGATACGTGAGGCTTTTAGAAGTATTAAAATGTTTTTAAAAAACGAATATTTGAAAAGAAAAATAACAAAATACTGATTAACATTGAAATTGTGAAAACTTAGTATTTTAATATTCCGTTTTTTTATTATTTGTTTTTAACCGTTTAAATATGTTTAAACATTACGATAGTTTAAGTATTTTTAACTGACTGAATCGCTCAAATGCTTGGATGTGAAAATATTGATAATTTTTTATGAGCGGCCTGAGTTCTGAGTTCTTTGTCCTAAAATTTACCAAATCCGCCGGGTATTCAAAATAGTAACAGCAATTATACTCAAAGGTTTAAAAATAAATCAATTTAAGGAATGGAAAATGTACCTTCACCACATAATATGACGGTCATCCAGTCAGACGAGTCCGCAAAAACTAAATTGAAGTTAAGTATGCAGTTTTATGTAAAATTTTCCTCTCTTTCTGATGCACTCCTCGGGTGACTGCAAAATGTAGAAATATAATGGCGAAAAACTTCTACAGAACTAAATGTTAATATTGATTGGGACACTTCAAAAATATTCAAAATGCATGTTTTAATAAACTCGCTAAAATGCTAAATAGCAGTCATATTGCCAATGTACGCAATCACTAAACATCGATTAAAAAAATATTTTAATAATCATGCACAAATCCACAATATTAGATTTTGTGTGATGATTAAAATATTAATTTTTCCAGTATCCCTGAACTTGTAATATGTAGATGGCCGACTGATGAACTGGACGATCGATGGATGTGCCATCACGCTAGTAAGTACATATTAAATTGCAGTTCTGAGATTTAAAAACCGCACAATTCGCATATTACGCTTTTCATTGTATTTATCTTTTTATTTATAACTCGGCAACATCGAGAACTCCAAAAACATAATTTTTTCAATTATATGCGAGTATTTTATTCAACTTAAAACACCAAATAATTTTTCGTTACCTATATCTGAATCCAAATCTCGGACGAAACCGAATCGCAAACTTAGCTACGATATGAAGTTTAAAATATTCGCGTAGATACGATTCGATGGGGTTGTCAATTTGCAAAAGTGCCCCCATCCCTCGTCCGAACTTCTCTACATCCATCGGCATAGACTCACTTACCTGAGAGATTTTCCGTGCTCTTTTTTATTTATCTTACGCAAAAATTATTTTGGTCTTCCGAGGAGTCTCAATTCTCAATGCTAGGATAGTTTTTCTAATCAACCGACGCACCCGATAAGAGTACCGCGTTTAAGCACGGCGCACTTAGAGTGGTTTTCACAAAAATCTTCTTCTAACTTTATTTTATCCAACGTTTATTTCGTAAAGTTTCAATTTCCTTGAATTAAATATTGTGGTTTTCTTAATTCCTTTTCTTTATCCGCATCATAGGCCGCTACAATTGCCAGCATTAATCTGATGGTATCAATTATTCGCAGTACTATTTTGACCGTAAATCACATTACTCGATGATCGGAATTTTCATTCTAACCCAGTCGGAACTCGAACCGAGGATTAAGATTTTATATTAACTAAGATTTTTTAAATAAGATTTAGTCTTGCCATGTATGGGTAACGCAGCCTAAGTTGAGGCGATTACAGTACCCTTACAAGCATAGATATTAAATACAGAGTGATTATTTTATCTCCATATTATATTTTATTTCTTAAATATTTCATTTTAAACCCTTTTTCTTTTATTTTAAATAAATTCACGAAGGCCATTTACAAAACAAAACAAAAATATTGATGTGTTTATATATTTAATCTAGAAGTATTCTAGTAAATTTGTAATATGTAATACAATGAAACATTTTATTGTAACACGTCAGATACTATTTATCGTAATGTGAGGTTGTTTATTATTGGTATTGGTGGTTTATTATTGAATTCTTTGTCCTTATAATTAGGATTATTACTATAACGTTTGCCTCGTTATCAAAATCTAATAATACTGAATAGGCGGAAAAACCTTTAATTGACATTCGGCGCATACGTCTAGTAATTAATTATTAGAATTAGTATAATGTAATAATAAAGTAAACACCTATGCCATAGCGAACGGAGAATTCTCAAGCGTGCACATAAATTGAAACAGCGTGAAAAACTAATAGTTAATGATAAAGATATTAGCAAATGGATAATTTGGACACACAATACACATTTTTTGCGTTTTTCTGAGAAAACTAAATTAATATAAATTTGAAGCTAAATAAATGACAAATTAAAAATCATCATTAGTAAAGCGTCTGCATACCTACAAAAAACAAAAGCATAAGATAAAAACCTTGGTTACTCATGAAATATCTATTGAAACTAATTTATTTACCCTAATATTATAAAATGGTATAAAAATAATATGTTTAGTCTTCCAGCAGGTAAAACGAAAAGCACCAAAATAATATATACAATACGGTATAGTGGTTAACGTGTTTGGTTTCCGTGCATGGGGTAAACTTTAAATATTTATTCAGAGTGATTTTACGCAGCAATGTTTCCTGTTAATGCGGAAATAATTAATGTGTATTATTATATTTATTTATTATTTAGTTTTAATTCTTATTTTGTCTTTTTATTTCATGTTTTATATTTTTGATATTATATTTTTCATGCATACACCAAAATACTTTTGTTTTTATTTACCACGAATCAGCACCGAAATAAAACTTGCTTTACTTTGTATTCACTGGAATTGCTGCCGCACCATAACCGTTCTGTATTATTATTTTTTTTATTTTATTATTATTTTGTCATTGTATTTCTTAGTAAATTATACGAAAAAAAAGGGAAAAAAAACATTTTTTAATAAATTCTAAAACCATCCTGTACCTGGGTTACAATTACTCTAATCATGTCATAAATCATACCTGGAAATATGGACCATTTCACACAGCGGTAAAATCCGCGCGGTACAATAATATAACCGAAGGTGGGTTGATAGAATTCTAGTTATTTTCTGAAATTACATTTATTTATTTAATTTCAGGCAAACGCAATAAGGTGACTAATCTTTACTTGATTTAATTTTGCAGGATTTTCACCCAAGAGTAGCCCCTGAATTAATTTTAAATAAATACAACATAATATAATCAATGTCAATCCATCCTAATTTTACCGTGCCGTGTGGATTTGGACGATTCGTGTTAATTGGGCCTACGCGTTCAATAAATACACACTATTGTATCCTTCGGAACCTGTGGAGACACACTAATACTTAGGCTGTTTGAGTGTATGGGATGCCCTCAACTAGGATTGAGTTACCTATACGTAGTACGTATATAGTTTTACCACGCATTCACCCGAGGAATCGCACATCGACAGAATTTAGCCTACTTTGATATAATCCCATACTTCGCTCTCATAAATAAGGGTCGGTACCAGGACTCCACTGCGAACTGCTAATTTTGCCTTTGGTGACAAACATTCATATGCCAATGTTTATTTATAATTTATTTTACTTTATTTATTAAAAGAAAACAACAGCTATTGTTACAAAAAATATCTATACTTATTTACAAATAAACCAAAATTGTAGGCTAATTATAGTTTTCTTTATATAAGTAGTATTTACATTGAACAAAGACAAAAAAATAAATAAGAAAAGAAGTGTACTCGTGAAAACTCACTTCGTATACTTCCACTTGTAAAAAATAAAACATAATATAACAATAATAATGAAAAAGATCATATGAAAATAATTTTGTTTATTTAAGTAATCTGATACATGCATAACTGAAAAGATTAAAAAAAGGTCACTAACATGGTTGGTCATATGGAACGAGTGGATGACGAAAAATGGTAAAACAAATATGTATATATATATGGTAACGTAGGAAGAGGATGACCACGTAAAATGTTATCATCAAAGGGCATCTATGACAAGATGCATGAATGCGGAAGAAGGAATGTATGTTAGGACAGACGCATGTGGCATTCCGTTCTCTCTGCCTGCTCTACAGGAATATGGCGTGATGGCAGAAATAATAGTAGTATGGTTATTTAAAATATTTTAAGTGATGAAAAAATAATCGTTAGAAGGCACAACTCGAATTAGGTCTTTTTTCTTTGACACGTTTTTTACAAATATCGACTTAGGTTCAAATGTAAAATAGCGTTTTTATTGTCAAAATGAAGATACATAAGCTTGTACCCGTTTCCCTTGTGTGTTATTGAATGGAATTTCAAATGGCAGTATAAAAAATAACAAAATTCTAACAGAAGGTTATGAAATATGTGTTAAATAAACTAAAAATTAAATACGTGTACATTTTTAGTAGTATTAGAGCCCACATTAGAATATGTTTTTGTGCGCCCTATTTCAAGATTCAAAATAAAAATAAATTAAATAAACCAAAAAAAACCTAAATAGCAAAAAACCCGACTTGTGCCCCTTTTCCGCGACACCACAGATTTGTCAGATTTCAATGCGGTATACATGGTCGTCTGGATTTTTATGACACATGTGAAAAGCAGCACATTTTGTATGCGTTTATAGGATGTACCCGGTAAATTTACATTGGCATTTAATTTACACCCGGTAAATTGACATTAATATTGCCTTTTTACACTGATCAACACAGCACAAACTATGGCTTGCATGCACCAATGTCCCGATTGTGTCGTATTGTAAACTCGAGACAAGATCTGGAGTTTTTTGGTGTAAGTCTTTATAGATTTAAAAAAATCACTAAGATAGACCGGATCTTGTCTTGAGGTAGTAATTTTTATTTTTTCTGTCCTAGCTTTAATTTTATTTAGTTGTATTTTATTTTATTATTACCTGTATTTATCATAAGAAATTGTATTTACCATCGTTAGAACGGACTGCATAAGTCCGTCAAATAAATAAATAAAATTAAAAAAATATATACATAACAAAATTTCGAGATATAATTTAAATTTTAGTCGTTCAAGCTTTAGAGCGCATTAGCAGATATGATTATGCTTACAGTTAAAATTATTATTTAATATTTTTATTGAAAGTATTTTATTTTTTTTTGTATTTTCAGGAGCAAAACATTAAAAGTTTTCAAAAATACATAAAAAATATGATCAAATATATTTTCTGGAAAATATTCGATGGTCAATAAATAACTGGGAATGACGTATGACACGTGACAGGCATGTGAATTCACATTATGTAAATGCACTAGGCCCACTACCCACTACTCACTACTCACTACTTGGTTCATTAACTGTAAATAAGGGTTGTCTATCGAAAATGAAACAGTAAATTTACTTGCAGATTTCCAGATAATGTTGATTGGCGGTTCGACAAAATGACGCACTAAAACTATTTGTTTGAAGTGTTTATATACATACATATAGTATTTATTTATTTAACAATAGTTCAATTCAGTATTACTTCACGCGTTAGTAAATTCAACCCATTATGTAATTAACAAATTATAACAGGGATGGAGAATACCTTAAATAAGGGAATATGGAAGTCTAGGCATTTACAGGACTTATGACCTGTCATTGGCTGGTTTAAGTGGCCACTTTGAAGAATTGAAGAAATATGGATGTTTAAACATGGGCAAAATGGTGAGTGTTAAACAGTGTGCAAAGTGGCCACTTAAACCAGCCAATGACAGGTCATAAGCCCTGTAAATGCCTAGACTTCCATCTTCCCTTTTTTAAGGTATTCTTCATCCCTGTTGTAATTTGTTAATCTTAATGACTCCCTAGGGGGTGAAATCCAGTCTCTTGTCTACGAACATTTGGACAAACTCAAATACCATTATGTAATGTTGACTAAATATCAGGTCGTATTGTCGTGCATCTGGGGATTTGACACAAAAAAGTGTGTATCAGAAATACAAGTAATACAAAATAAAACTATAAGAAACATATACGGTAAACCAATACGTACACGAATCGGGTTATGGTCCCGTGACTAGTGTCTCGGACTCACGGCTCAAAGGTCCGTGGTTCGAACCCCACTCTACCCCAACTTGATTTACATTATCTAAAAGTGAGTTATTTACAACTCGTTGAAAATGGCCCTCAAAATGAAATATTTGGGTATATCATAGGAACGCAAATATTTATTTAAAAAAAAATGGAAAAGCATGTCAAAGACATTTACAAACTTACTGACATTCTCCTATTTTTGGTCAGACCGTATTATGAGATTGCAAAAACGGTGCTTCAAGGTGTAAATAAAGACTCTCTCACTAATATTGGCTATATCTTCAATCGTGACGTCCACCAGTATAATACGCGACAGAGTCAAAATATTCACGTACCTGGATCACGCACGACAAGGTATGGTCTAAGTCTAAGGTCTCTGCTGTAACTTGCTTGTAGTGAGTACAACAGGCTACCGGAGTCCTATAGAACGCCAAAAAATTACCACATGGAAGGTAAAGTTTGGTTTTAAGTTCTTATTTTTCCTCGGATATCTTTGTTTTACTATATGTAAATGTTTAATATTAATTTTTATTATAAATTGTTTTAATTTCTTTGTATTATATACTTGCTTTATATCTTATTTTAGTTTTATGTACATATTATTACTTGTTACTATATTATTATTATTATTACCATACCTTTATGTAAATATTATTCTTTCCCAAAATGAGTTTGTTCTAACTCATAGGAGTACTAAAAAAATTTTGTATGATTTAATAAAATAAAAAAAATATAAATATAACATTACGAATTACAAATTAATCAATAGAAAGCAGAAAGCTGCTGATATTTACAGAAGAATATGTCCATATTATGTATGTGCAGAAGTGGTATTCAGCAAACGAACTGCCCTATTAACGGGTGATTTCGATTTGGCTAGCATTCGTACGGCTTCTGGGTGAGTAAAGTGGTACAATAGATGTCGCTCTAGTATTGTTATTGGAGACATACAAACTGATCCCTTTCGGAATATTTGGATTATGATACATACATGTTCGTGGAAATCAGCTTATAGGAACGTTTCCCAAGAAAAATATGACCACGAAATTCAAGGGTGTTATAATTCAGCTGGAAATAATAATGGATGCAAAAATTATGTTCTTTAAGATACAAGTAGCGTAAAAATCGCTTCTAAACCTTCTCCAAGTATGTGCGAGTACGTACCATAAACACGTTCGTTTTTTGCACAATATTATAATGATCCACATCCAGTGGTGTATGCAGAACACTGAAATGTAACACGAATGCATGATGATTAGACTTACGCTTCAGGCGCCGGTCTAGAGATTGAGTATGTGCGTACATTCCTCCATAAACACGCTCGTAGTATGCACAATTATAATGATTCCACATCCACAATCACAATCCAAAGTGAACTTTCGTTGAGATTTTTTCATTATTTTAGGAACCGAAACAGTAACTTAAGTTTTGGGAATAAATTCTAATGAAATTCCCTACTTTCTTCGACGGCGGAACCGACATGAATATCGACAAAACCTTTGATTAATTTGAAAGCGCAGTAAAAATGCACGGATATTTTACGAATTCGGATCTTTTTAAAAGCGAGTAAGTATGCTGAGATTTTGTCTAGTATTTCAATAATTTCGGTAATGACGGGCAATCATAATTACATTTGAAAAATTCCCAGATATTTTCCCATACAATCACTCTTCGATTCTTACCATCGCCATCGGTCTATGCAAAATCTGCAGATTTTTTGCCGTCTCTGACCGGTCGCCCCACTGCTAAATGTATTTTGCGGCCTCCAATATTTTAATACCTAAGAGTTTTATCCAAAGTCATACGGATGCATGAATGGTATCTGTATTTTTTTCAATGGAATAAACGATTTCCTCTCTGGGCAGGTAACGGTTACAATATTGGAAAGGTTCTCTAAAATGTAAGGGTTTCAATCTGGCATCGGTAAAAAGTCAAATGGATTTCCGCGACTTGTAAGTGGAAGAATTGTCCCGCCCGAGACCCGCGACGTCACATGAATAAATGGATGAAAGCTGCTTCAAAACATAAATCAAAATACGCCATTCCCCGCCCCGCGGGTGAGGGGGAGAGGACTTTTCACCGAATGCCTTTTCTGTAAAAGCACTTCGATTTATTGCCATATTATGTACCTTTTTAATATATGGGTTCAAAGATATACATACTTACGCAAATATACCTAGATATAACCTTGAAGTATGCACAAGTATATATTTTAAATTACTTGCGTATGTACCTACAGACGATTCCAATTTATAATAAACTTTGCTGTTGTGTGCGTGGCAGAAAGCTTTCAAATAAAATATTATCATGTGTCTACTAATGCCACTAACACAAACGAAATGTGTGTGTTCACTTGTTTCACCGACAGACACTGGCACATTATAATATCTGCTGCCTTGGCTTAACTAGCATTTTCCCCATTTCTCAGAGACAAATCATCATTATTGTTATCAAAAACATTTTTCACTTTGTGGTATGACATTTTACACTTATTTGTTAAATTTTTGCTATATTATAAGAAAATGAATTAATGTACACAATTCTACGCCAGTTCTCATTTTTATTGGAAATATTTTGGGAACTGTATAAGTATTTTTTCCTAGAGTTTAATTTCAGTTTTTTACTCAAAATATTGTCAATTAAATTTAGTTCATTTATTGAAAGCAATACTCTTTATAGTATTTAATTCTAAGTCAAAATTATTTTTATTTAGTGGTATTGAAGTAAGCCGATGTATCATAGAATGGAAAGCAGAGTGTTTATGTGATAAAGGATGATTAGAAGATTTATGGATGACCGTATCTGTATATGTCGGTTTTATAAATATTTTAAATTCAATTTTATTTTTTGTATTAATTAAAGTTAAATCTAAAAAGTTAAGTTGTGAATTTGATTCAATTTCTAAAGTAAATTGTATTTTCTGATGGAAGGAATTTAATAAATTTAAAAATGAATCTAATTGACGATCTGATCCAATCCATATACAGATCACGACATATTTTCTCCACAATAAAACATTGTTTAAAAAGGAGATTTACAATCAAAAATTAAATTTTCTAAATAATTTACAAAAATATCAGCAATTATTGGACTTGTTGGGGTAGTAGTAGGTAGGTAGTAACCTCGAAACCGGTCGAAGTGTAATTAAAAAAAATAAAGTGGTTTATACAAATTTATCAACAAATCATTATAATTACAAAAGTCTGAAACCAAATGTCGGACTGCCATTTTGCCTTAGAGGTCCCGAGGTTCGAACCCACTATACCCCAACTTGATTACCATTTTCTAATAGTGAGTTATTAACTCGTTGAAAATTGCCACCAAAATTGAAATATTTAGGTAAATTATAAAAACGCTGTTTCTTTTATTAAAAAAAAGCATCAATAACGTTTTTTTTATTATTTGCTAAACATAGTTATAGATACTTGTATCTTAAATCTGATATTTTTTAATCACAAATGAAATGTTAAATTAGGAACCAACAAGTCAAACGGGCAGAAATTTAAATGAACCACACTGCTAACAAAACCGTACAATCAAATAATGACTTTAGTTTTCATAGCAAACTGATTGACCTGACCGACTGCCCATTTTTATCAACAAAATCGGCCATTCTCATACTCAGATAAAAATTATTCGATTATATTGACGTTAGATAATATCCATCAGAACATCACAACGGATTTTTTCCGAAAGTATTTATTTATAAGTGATGTACCATAATTATTCGTTTCAATTAGCTTCGATGACAATATCTAAAACCGATCTTCATTTATATTAAAGAAAATGTATCTATGCATCTGTTTCGGATTCATTTTCTTTTATTCAAGTGTCGAGCCATTCCTTCCTTTGATTCCGGTGGTCCTTGTTTTGAATCCCAATGTACCTACTTCTCCCTGGCGGCGAGTCAAGAAAGCAACGCGTGACAACACAACAAAAAACCGTACCGCGAACAACAACGAAAACCGTACCGCGAGCGTGACAGTGATTTCGAATCACCAACATATAAGAAAACATGCAAAGTGACCAGTGCAAACGATAACGGTGTCTTTCTGGACCAGCGCCAAAGGGAGGAAACCGTAAGTCCTTACTCCTTTCATTAATTCCAGGATTGACACTGAAAACCATAACGTCAATTAGTTTACCTAAAATCAAACGTTCCCTGTTTTCTTCGATCACGCGTATCGCGAGAGGGCAGGCCTTGTTTACAGTCCCGAGGTCGAAGGTGTCGAGCATCCAACAGTATCGGTAAAATTTATATTTAAATACAAAAACTTCCATTTATAAAAACTCATATTTAAATATAAGTTATAAACTTTTTGAAGACCCAAACTTATATTTTCTTTGGTGTTATGTTATTTTTCGACACCAATCTTTAAAGAAATCCAATTTAAAAAATCAGGTCTTGATTTGAAGAATGACACACCACTGCATATTATGTTTTTGTTATAAATTTATTCTTAACTTGTATAACGAACATTGTGAATTTTGTTTCTTGCAGAACCTCGTTTGAAATTATCTTAAAAGAAATTTTATTTTAGATTACTATAATTACGTCTCCTGTATGCCGACTTAACAAATCACATCTGACAGACGGGTATGTTTGTATGCGTGAAAATAATTTGAGCTATTTTTTATTTTGTCCACGGTTTTTAAAAATGCCTATTAATTATATTGTTCTGATAATTATTACAACCAATACAGTGTAAAGTTTTTGCAAATCGAGTTTTGTAGTATTTCCAGTAAAAATAAAGATAATAATCGCAAATATTCATCAAAATTGATAGAAGCGCCATCTACGAAAACTGAGTTTAATATTTTCGTTTCGAATCACCTTGAAGAATCTGATAAAATTCAATGGTTGTGTAACGATGCTGGTGATATTTTTGTTTCTGGAAGTAGGTTCAATTTAATACAATTCGAAAACAGAAAACTTTAAGAGCGGAAAGTCGGACACTCTAAAGTATATTATTAGGGCTTCTAAATCATAAAGTGGGGAAAGTTCTGATCATGGAACATTTAAATAAGATATCCGAACCTTAGGAATTTGATAAAGTGAATAAGTTACTACATACATAATTTACTCACATTCATACATCAGGTCCAACATCGTTTGTACAGGGAGCGGCATTGTTTCCTACATCCCTAGTTTTGTAAGTGGATAAATAATGAACAGCTGATCGAGGTACAACAAATTAATATTTATTTTTAAAAACTGCAATACGGGAAATGTTATCTTTTGTTGTTTTGATAAGAACGACATACACGTGGTGTCCGTCAGTTTAAGAACACTCCCAGGAGATCTCTGAAGCGTCACATAAGTCTCTGGAGCATTTCTTAGGGTGGACGATAACCACAGTTCGTTTCCCTCTTCAAAAAAGTAGAGCGCGATGATTCCGTTTTGTGACAAGAAGTATACGTCCACATCATGTTTGCAACTGACAGTACTGATACAAGCCCAGCTGTCTACACATATCTGACGATCGGTGTCCCATTCCCACCCTCGTAAGACCGATCCTCGCTTCGCACAAGCCTATTTAAACTACGGAGATAGCAATACCATATCCCGTATTTAGAGAAATAACAAATTGTGTAATAATGGAATGAACTTCTATAAAACCATCATCATAATTTCCCTATCCGCACCAAGCGGCGCCTTCTCCGGTTGCAGTGTATCTTAATAATTTATGTTACGTAGAATGTGAGGTGATCACTATTGCGCTTCAGGTGCAAATCCATGAATAATAAAATATAGCGGCGTAAAACTACATTTGAAATCAATATTTCATGTCTACACTGCTGAGAGAATCGAACCTAGGACCTCAAGCGTGGTAGCCGAATGCGCCAAATACTACACTACGAGTCAAAAATTCTCGTCGAGGAATGTGTTTCTTTTCCACACACATAACTGTATTCTTCATACCCTTGGACACAGACAAAAAGCTACTTATTTTATGTCAAATGTTAGGATTACTTCGTGGAGCTATAATCTAAAATATCGCACTTACATCTTCACGAATGACAAGCCATAAACTCTGTAAATGCTTTGAATTCCGTATTCTCATATGAAAAAGGTTTCGCTGTTGAAATATACATATTTATATATATTTACATATGAATATCTCGATTGAAATTAAAGTAATTAGGTAGGTATCTAAGTTTAAAAAATATGTGAATTGTTAACTTAGATGGAAAAAACGTACCGTATCTCAAATGTGAAAAACTTGATGACAAGTTTAACTGATTTTGAGTGTAATTTTTCGTTATCAGGCTTGTCGAATAATAAAAAAATGTGTTTCTTGAAAGAATACAGGGTAAAACTATGAAATATCAAATAATCCCTAAGGACATAAATTGTACTTTCACAGGATTCAGAGATAACAATTAGTTATGATGAGAATCCCATTGGAAACTTTCAGGGAGTGGTGCGCGAGTTGTAATATTATTTGGATGTGTACGTTCGTCAGCTGTTGGAACACACGAACACAGCGCGGATCCGGGATAAGTTGAAGACATTTGGCGGCTCTGAAACTCATTTACATTAATATGTTCATTATCAAAAGGTTTCCACTATTATATCTTCTCAAATTGCCTAACTTAACCGCGATATGCAGATGTATAAAGATCACCCGAAACTTAACACTCGTGGTTCTGTTTATTTTACTTACAGAAAGTTCTCGATTCAATTTAATTAAAATTATTTAGAATACAAAGATTCTTATTTCAGGTTATATCATACACATTTGTTTTAATTTCTACTCATAACAGTAATGTTTTATACATAATACGTGTATATTCCTGGATACTAACTAGGTAGATATATTTAAGCCTTCGTTCGTGGCTTTCTTTTGAGGTTTCTTAATTTCTCTGGCATTATGTCTCTAAAGACGCGTAATTATAAACATTCTATTACGCGTAATGTATTTTTAATGTTAGATTGGGGATTCCACAAAAATTAGACATATTTTTATTTGGCGTCTATCTAGTATTGATTATTTTTTAGTGACATATTATAATATACATAATACGCACGTCTGTTTCGTCGTGCAGTGGCCCGAGCATTTACCTAGCATGCACAAGGTCCCGGGTTTGTTGTATAACTATTTTTTATTATTTAGACTGTATTTATTAATGTTTTTTGCGCTTCATGTCTCGACGAAGAGACGGGCTCGAAACCGGTGGACATTGAAAAGTCGGTAAGTGGTTGTACATATATAAACCATATTTACTAACGTTGATTGTCAAGTAATGTTACACAGTGCGTAAAGCGGTCACTCAATCGAGCCTATGACAGGTTTTAAGTTCTGTTAATTCCTAGGATTCTATACTTATCTAAAATAATTAGCTAATTGTGGCTTTTTAGGCTGTGCCTGTGTTAAGCCAAAATGATAAATAAAAATAATAAATACGTAGAAAATATACTAAATTAAAATAACACGTGGTACAATAGAACAGCGATTCAGAAAATTAGCATAAAAGTTGTAAAATATAAATTACACAAATTAAGTTACAGACATAAAAAAATATACAAAATAATAGAATCGTTGAAATCAAAAACGTAATTAGGAAGCTCGGTGCAACGAGAAATCAGACATAAAAATGTTTTCTTAAGCGCGATAAAAAATAGAGCATTTCATTGTAACGCGAAGTTTCTCGAAAATATATAAAAAAATAAATGAAAATGAACTACTTTGAATTGATTAAACAAAACCATTGAAATTTCATATTTAAGCATTTTTCACGTCACTCTCCCTTAAGAAAGGAGCGATAACACCGCTTGTTTCTTAAATACTCGCCTTAGCTGTAGGAACACGTCGACAGTACTGTTTGGTGATATTTTATTAACTGTTCTGAGGATCCTCAGCAGAGGGGAAAAGAACCAGACGTCGGTTCTAAAATTTCGAACAGCAAAGTCAGCATCGGTACGCAAGTTACGGTGAGGCACATTGAGGTTAATCCTTGCAAGGATATCACGGACATCTATATAGTAATATGATATGTTTTATTACATAACTAAAAAAAATATAAAAAAATAGTCAGCTATCGTCCATGTGCTAGTAAATAATTCAATCAGACTTAAGGCCCCCAATGAACAGACTGCGGACAACACAGTTTGACAATAATGAATTTTAAATATATTTTTTAAATGCAATCCAATTCGTAATCATATAAAATTTTAGTAAAATAATAATAAACCGCTTAAAAAAGAAATAAACCGCTTAAAAAATTGCCCTGATAAAATAATATTAAACGATCAAGTAACACACGTGCATTCTCCATTATTGTATCCATTAAAATACAAACAATGAAACTAATCGATAAGAACTTACTGCCGGGAATTTTTGCTTTCAAAGAATCACTTAATTACCCCCCGGGCCCGGAGACATATCTGTCTATGGAATTACCAACCAGCGGCCCTTGTTGTAGTTTTAATTAAATTTAAATACATGTAATTCAAATACATTTTCATTACAAAACTTCATAAAATTATATATTTTACACCAGTTTTTATTATATACATTCAAACAAAACTTATACTCTTATAATTGTTATTACCTTATACTTAAATGATTTTAATTTATATTCTTTTATTTACATAATTATATAAAATCATGATTTACAACCCCTGCTTGCACTTGTATATGACATAGAAATTTGTTTAGTCTCCCACCAGTCTGACGATGTCAGTCACGACGAAACCCGGTAACTGATAAATTTTTTTCAAACATTATAAATAAAAGTGGAATAAAACTATAAAGTATTTTTACTATTATAATTGAAATAAGAATAATATTTTAGGTGGACTCGATGATTGACGCGCGTCTATATTACCTGAGTACGAAATGTGTTTATTTTAAAAAACACATACATTTTATGAAAAATACTATTAGCAGTAGAAATCTACCAATTAAAAGTAATTAACTAATATTTTAGCAAACAGATTGATTAAGTTAACACGAATTTTCAATGAAAAATAGGATATTCATACGAAATATTGACGGCATCATGTATCTGTTGAAGACAGCATGTCGTTTTGTACAAATATGACGATTTTGTCTAAGAAATTTGCATGAGTTTTTTTTAACCTTTCCCTCACTAAGCATCCAAAAATTACACATGATCCGAACGGGGGGACCAAACGACCCCAGCGCCTACTTGTATATGGCGTCAGGAGAATAAAATGTTGGAAGTGTTTATGACCGTGCAATAATTTATTCATGTTTAAGTGTACACATATTTTACTCTTTCGTGTATTTTATTCATTTTTGTTAGTTTGCCGAATGCTTATGTACATAAAGTGAAATTGACCCTTGTATTATTTACGTCTTTTTTGTTTCAATTTAAAAAAAAAAACTATTTCAAAATTTAAAAACAAGGACAGGAAAATGCTTTTTTCTATTAATTTCACGATCACAAAATATTTACGGCAAACAGACTTAATAATACTTGAGTTATAGAATTAAAATTGGCCTATGGAGGATTCGAATCCTCCTCTTCGGTCCGGCTAGGTGAAAGAAAATTGGAATATTTCTATAAAATAACATACATTTATTTCGTGTTTCACAATTTCACGAAAATATCTTACTAACGATGGTACCTAAAAGTTTATTAGTAAATTTCGTTACGATTTTTTTTGTAAATGCGAGGGAATTCGCACGTTTGCGCGCAGCGCTCGAGACACTTAAATTTTCCTGTAATACAATGAATTTATGGCTTCGTAATGTATGTCTCGATTTAAGTTTGTTTCCGTCGATATGACCCTTGAGTTATGTATTTGCTGACCGTCATGACGACATTATCAGCGCCAGCGCGATCTCCGCAATCCCCTTCCCCGCCTGCGCCCGCGCCCCTCGGGGACGTGGACAGTTCCATCAATCAACTACCCCGCAGAGCGTGACGAGCCGATGTTCCGTCAAATAGGATCTAACCAGTGATGCTGATTTGACAAATGGATATGGGATATTACTGTGATTTGGAGGACATTCCGCGAGCTCTTTCGCACCCTTTTGTTAATGGCATTAGATTCCAAACTCTAAGCCTCGTCCTTTATTTCGCATAAATTAGATACCCATATGATCTTGCTTCAGGTACCTGTCCGTTTTGAAACAGATATAGAAAAAAGTAAACATATTTTTATTTCACAAAATGCTTTTCTATATGAACACCTCACTGAGCATAACTCGTGTCAAAGCATTCATTTACGTTATTTTTATACTTTGTTCTAGTAACAGTAGTTGATATCTACAATAATATATGCGCATACATACTGTAACGAGTTAATTTAGACATGTAGGTACTCTAATTAAAATAACCTCCGCCATTGACACTTTAAGTTTTGTTGCCTAATACCGGGATTTTGGATTTAAAATGGTGGCAACACCGGATTGCCACAAAGAGATTTCTGCCTTCAAGACGAGACAAGCAAAAAGGAAGCGCAGTAAACATGTAGTCGCAGCAATTTGATGGGCGTCTGCTATCAGGCGTAAGTAGTAATCTTTATTCATAATAGCGCGATATCCGAAATCGATTTTTTCTGACGAATTTTGTATTTTTGCATTAGGTTCGGCGGCCTACCCATGTAAATTCCATACTTCCAACCATAGAATTAAGAATAGTCCAGAAACCGCATACGCACTTCAAACAGAAGGCGACTAAACTACTCATAAATGAGTAGGTTTACGTTTTGATCCATTAGTTTCTTTGTAGATGTAGCTTAGTGCGCAACTCCTGATTTGAATTCAACTATGCCGTGTTGTGTCCTTTTAAAGTGTAGAAACACTGCTAGGATCTTAATAAAACAGAATGAAACCACATTTCATGTGTAATTAGCAAATAAATGTGTATGTAGCAAATGCATTACTTAAAAATTGAATTATTTTTCCTTCTCTCAGATTGTCAAAGAAACAAAATAAACATTTCGTTAGTGTTGCTAGGATAGTATTTTTTTTACCCTACTTGGCTCATCTAATGAGAGAACTAATGAAAATTGGGCCTCGGATTTAACAACTCTGTGGGGAACATTTGACCGACATTATCTTTAAAACATCAAATATTATTTAACATGACATAAAAATATCCCTTTTATGAAAAATAAAAGTTCATTAATTCAATAACACTTATTAAATGTTTCATGTTTTTATTTTTCTTTTCACGTACTCGTATTTAAAATTATATAAACTCTTATAAATAAACAACTACAATAGTGTAAGTTACTCTCCAAGCACAAGAGTTAGTCTCTTTGTTTGGAGAGTTACAGTGATAACATTTACTAGATGTGTAAAAGTAGATATGTTTGGAATTTTACAAAAACATGTACTTTTTATGAAATTTATTAATAAAAAAAGACTCTTTACTTATCTACTCTGTTGTGTCAATCAATATTTCCGCGTGCACAATAAAATTTTAGAGAAATTAACAGATTGCTTTTTTTAACCTTACATTTGTGTTGTGATTATACTTTTCCCCGGCGTGCACAATATTACCCGGCGACATCACGAATGCGCGCGGCGAAAGTGGGGCAAAGTGGGGGGTGATTTTTGGATACAGTCCGATGTATTCAAATATGATTCTACGCTCCTTCTGGACTATTCTTAATTCTATGTTCCCAACCTTATTTCTCGTATCATCAATTTTGAATATGAAATCATGAAGAACCACCTTAATTCATGTGGGCATATTCCACCGTCAATTTGCCGATTTGAAGGTCGAAATTGTCACAGGACGAGCATGTCAAATGGGGAAACGTTCAATGTGGATTGACTCCTAATTTGTGCTCTGAATTTCGCAAGCATAATCATTCAATGATGCTTCAACGAGATATCTCAGATGTTTTACTTGGAAAGCTGGAGAGATAATTCTGGAGGAGTTCTCCATAAAACAAATATTCCCGAGGAACAATACTAATCTATCTTAGACCATGTGCTTCATCATTCAAAGTAGACGGAGAACGCCAATGTCTTTCACCTTGACGACATGCTGTTTTTACTTATCTTTCCAATTGAAATTCATTCGTAGATTTCATTATGTAGCAATTTATTTGACACTTTACATACATATACAATAAATATACATATAAGGGCGGGCATATTGCCTTAAGGCAATTTTTTCCTACCTACCCAAACCGTTTAGTTTGAGAAAATTATAAATACATGGACATATTGAATCTTACTATTTTATACAAAAACTAAAAACAAAGATTAACAAAAAAATAAATAAAAAATAAATAAAAATAACACCATACTATGAAGAGAGGAGAGGGGATGGAAAGGAAAGAAGGAGGATAAAGGAACAATTTAAATATTTAGATCACATTTCAATCTTGACTTAAATGTAAATAAAGAAAGGGGCGACTCTAACATTAGTGAGTAGATTATTCCACAATCGAGCGGCTACTACTGTGAAAGAGGAGGCAAGAAAATTAGAGCGATGACAGGGTATTAAAAGGGTTCTCTCGTTACTAGAACGAAGAGATAGTCCGTGTTGTGAAAGAGGTTGGATGAGCTCTCTCAGATAAACAGGCGAAGTGGGATTATTAAAAATATTGTGAAGAAGTGATAGAATGTGAAATTCTCATGTTAAAATGAGTATTTATTTGATAAAATCCTCATACATGATTTTGTAGTCTTCATCTTCGTTAAAAAATGCCATGGTATATTTTCTAGATTTAATAATTACATATTTTGGACAGGTCAAGTCACTATCGAATTAATTAATATAATTTACTAGCGGACCCGACAGACGTTGTCCTGCTCGAACGTTGGCTTGCCTAACGTACTCAAAACATTGTTGAAAATTATTTGAGTTTATTCGAAATTTATTGATTCTATCAAAAAAAGTTTACGTTTAGTTGAAACTTAAGTATGAAATAATTTGAGAATAAATTTGATTTACGTATGAATGCTAGATCACCAAATGTCTTGCAACTACAAAGCGCATGTAAGGATGAATTTCTAAAGAATTAAAAATGGTTACAATAAATTTAAAACAAATCATGTATCGGACTAGTGGGGATGGAAGTAGGTATGTTGTTTTAATTATAAAAATGAGGATTGTACAGATTTTTCAACCCTTACTGAAAAACTCTGGAAATATTTAGTTTTCGAAAAATAGGTTTACTTTTTTAAATGCTCTGCAGAGTAAATAGGTTTACTTGTGGCGATACGAGTTTAAATGCTCTGCAGAGTAAATAGGTTTACTTCTGGCGATACGAGTTTAAATGCTCTGCAGAGTAAATAGGTTTACTTGTGGCGATACGAGTTTAAATGCTCTGCAGAGTAAATAGGTTTACTTGTGGCGATACGAGTTTAAATGCTCTGCAGAGTAAATAGGTTTACTTGTGGCGATACGAGTTTAAATGCTCTGCAGAGTAAATAGGTTTACTTGTGGCGATACGAGCTTAAATGCTCTGCAGAGTAAATAGGTTTACTTGTGGCGGTACGAGTTTAAATGCTCTGCAGAGTAAATAATAATATTAAATGTAAAATTGCTTAAACGCGGTCCTCTTATCGGGTGCGTCGGTTGATTAGAAAAACTATCCTGGCATTGAGAATTGAGACTCCCCGGAGGACCAAAATAATTTTTGCGTAAGATCAATAAAAAAGAGCTAGGAAAATCTCTCAGGTAAGTGAGTCTTTGCCAATGGATGTAGAGAAGTTCGGACGAGGGATGGGGGCACTTTTGCAAATTGACGACCCCATCGCATCGTATCTACGCGAATATTTTAAACTTCATATCGTAGCAAAGTTTACGATTCGGCTTCGTCCGAGATTTGAATTCAGATATAGGTAACGAAAAATTATTTCGTGTTTTAAGTTGAATAAAATACTCGCATATAAATGAAAAAAAAATGTTTTTGGAGTTCTCGATGTTGCCGAGTTATAAATAAAAAGTAAATACAATGAAAAGCGTAATATGCGAATTGTGCAGTTTTTAAATCTCAGAACTGTAATTTAATATGTACTTACTACCGTGATGGCACATCCATCGATCGTCCAGTTCATCAGTCGGCCATCTACATATTACAAGTTCAGGGATACTGGAAAAATTAATATATTAATAATCACACAAAATCTAATATTGTGGATTTGTGCATGATTATTAAAATATTTTTTTAATCGATGTTTAGTGATTGCGTACATTGGCAATATGACTGCTATTTAGCATTTTAGCGAGTTTATTAAAACATGCATTTTGAATATTTTTGAAGTGTCCCAAGCAATATTAACATTTAGTTCTGTAGAAGTTTTTCGCCATTATATTTCGGCATTTTGCAGTCACCCGAGGAGTGCATCAGAAAGAGGGGAAAATTTTACATAAAACTGCATACTTAACTTCAAATTAGTTTTTGCGGACTCGTCTGACTGGATGACCGACATATTATGTGGTGAAGGTACATTTTCCATTCCTTAAATCGATTTATTTTTAAACCTTTGAGTATAATTGCTGTTACTATTTTGAATACCCGGCGTATATTGTAAATTTCAGGACAGAGAACTCAGAACTCAGGCCGCTCGTAAAATATATATATCAATATTTTCACATCCAAGCATTTGAGCGATTCAGTCAGTTAAAAATATTTAAACTATCGTAATGTTTAAATATACTTAAAGGTTTAAAAAATAAATAATAAAAAAACGAAATATTAAAATACTGAGTTTTCACAATTTCAATGTTAATCAGTATATTATTATTTTTCTTTTCAAATACTCATTTTTTCAAATCATTTTAATACTTCTAAAAGCCTCACGTATCAAGTTTTACTACCAGGTTTCATGAATCTCCTGCAAATAATGCGATATTTGTTTTGATTAATTTTTATTTTCCATAGTTACTCGTATAAAAAACAAACTAACAATTATAAACAATTTCAAAAAGCATTATATTATATGATTCCCACAAACTTTATACATAATTATACTTATCTTAACTTTAACGGTTTTATTAGTTATAAATTTCGTACCTGCATTGGTCATAAAATTATACATATGATATAGACATTTGAGTATAATTGCTGTTACTATTTTGAATACCCGGCGTATTTGGTAAATTTTAGGACAAAGAACTCAGAACTCAGGCCGCTCATAAAAAATTATCAATATTTTCACATCCAAGCATTTGAGCGATTCAGTCAGTTAAAAATATTTAAACTATCGTAATGTTTAAACATATTTAAACGGTTAAAAAATAAATAATAAAAAAACGAAATATTAAAATACGGAGTTTTCACAATTTTAATGTTAATCAGTATTTTATTATTTTTCTTTTCAAATATTCGTTTTTTAAAAACATTTCAATTCTTCTAAAAGCCTCACGTATCTCGTATTGGTTTACAACCACCATCAGGAATTTCCTAAAAAATATTTCGAGATTTGCTTTGATTAATTTTTATTTTCCATAGTTACTCATATAAAAAAACAAACTAACAATTATAAGCAGTTGCAAAAAGCATTATATTATATGATTCCCACAAACTTTATATATAATTATACTTACTATATACTTAAACTTAACTTTAACGGTTTTATTAGTTATAAATTTTGTACCTGCATTGGTCATAAAATAATACATATGATATAGACATTTGGTTGGCACTCCAGTCCTCCCGATCTGTTGGTACTAATTTCTAAACTTTTAAATATCATTTAAGAGTAAGATAATGTAGTATTTTAAAAACAATACACCACTCCAAAATAATTTGTTGGGTTTCTTAAGAGTAACACATTACATAATTTATTTTCAATTGATTTGCGGGAACTTGAGAAGTTTAGTCAAGGTAGATTCAATTTGGGGCATTTGCTTCTTTTTGTGCCTCATTATACTAGTGGGGTCGGTATATTCGTAAGTATTGCTCTCATAATTTCTAGCTACTGCCCCATTCACGAATGTTAGTAGCTGCAAAAGATCCCATTGGCCATTATTTTCTTCCAACTGTTTGCAAATTGATTGGATGAAAAACGTTTCGTTCCATTCCGCCCAGGATACGAAATCTAAAAAGAAATCATTATTTTAGTTCATATTTCTACCGATCTGAAAATATTCTTCAGAGGGTTGAAGCGATAATTGATCCAATAACACAATTAAGTTATTTAATTCATATATATTTTCGCATTGAATTTGCATTAAAGGATACTGTTTTGTAAAATATGGAAAATTTATGCAGTAAAAAAACATCCAAACAAAAAAAAAATTTCGTAAAAATAATTGTGATATTCGATTTGCGATTAAAATAGGGGTTGAAGAAAACATGGCTGCAGTGCTCAAGATTTTTTAAATTTTATTTGTTTATTGATACCTTTTATCAAAATACAATTTAACGTTCACTTTGCCCAGCTAACAAGGGTACATACCCCGTTCCAAGCTAGGCAAATACATTCTAATATATGATAATAGTTAACAAATTAATAGAGAGCACGAACAAATAAAATATAAACTTATTCATATACACATTTTGATACATATACAAATATACATACACATATTTCCATATATATATACACACACACATACATAAACCCATACACACATTCATCATACACATACATACATTCATCAAAACATAGACAATTTATTTATGCGAAACTTCATGGTTGCCATCTATAAATATTTTTTTTTTAAGTATTCCTTATTTTTATATTTTATTTTCGACATCCAGTAAGCATATCCAATCCGTGGCATGCATCAACTTTTCTGACTCCCTACGACCAATGTCATGAAAGAGCGAGGTCAACACCTTCCGCAACTTGACATCACTCCCGTCTTTCCACGATTCTAGCAAAAGGTTATGGACATTTTTGCCTACGTAATAGTGTTGTCTCGATGCCAAAACAGTGTTGACCCCTTCAATTAGTATCAGATCCCTATTAGAGTATCTTGTATTATGGTTGTGGTTGACGCTTGGGTAAATGTCTCTATTTATGTGTGTAACTACCTACCGTTCTCAATATATACTGTTGAATAATATTTAGTACTCTAAATTCTTTGAAGAGCAAGTCACTTGGATAACCAAATGTTTTTTTAAAAATTACTCGGATTAAAGATTTCTGTGCAATTGCTACAGGTTCAAGGGCGGTTTTTGTGCAATAATAATAATAATAATAATAATTATGGATAACTTATATAGCGCCATTTTCGTAATAAAATACCTCAAGGGCGCTTTACATGGTGATTCTATTGTTAAGTTAATTTAATTGAAGCTTTTAAATTTGTAATTTGATTAAAATAATTTATTTTGTTGTCACGTGCTACGGATTTAT
Organism: Micrasema longulum; assembly: GCF_059751315.1. Lineage (NCBI taxonomy): Eukaryota > Metazoa > Arthropoda > Insecta > Trichoptera > Brachycentridae > Micrasema > Micrasema longulum. The sequence continues at coordinate 63,761 of NW_028279333.1, forward strand.
TCAAATGCCCCTAACCAATTAGACCGTAAGTCAACACAGAATTTACCAGTGCATGATATAGGTATTTCAAGTCCGGGACTTTAGGTTTTATCCTAAGTGGGATGAAAAAATGTATTAAGCGCTTAATTTTTGTAGTTATGGTTTCAACTTGTTCATCCCACCTCAAATACTGGTCTTTAGTTATTCCAAGATATTTTATACTTTCAACACTACTCAGTTTTTTGCAGTTGCAATTTACCATTACTGAACAATTATGTAGTTGAAGTTTGTGAACTTCATTAGGTTGCCCGGCGGAAGTTGCACTAAAACGTATGAACTTTGTTTTATCCGAATTTAAAGTCAACACGTTTTTGTCAAGCCATTTTTTAATATAACTTAGGTCAATACTTGCTTTTTTATGAGTTTTGACCAAGTTGATGCGCTATAAATTATAGCTGTATCATCTGCAAATGAAATGATTTGCCCAAGTGACGGCTTGTTACAAAGTTTGTTAATATATATCAAGAACAGCAGTGGTCCAAAAGTGCTCCCTTGTGGAACACCAAATGAGAGCTGAGCAGGTTCGCTTAAGTCACTGCCCACTTTCACCTTCTGAAATCTTCCACTAAACATAGCTGTTAAACCATTTATATAACTGCCTTGGATTCCTAAATTATTTAACCTTTTAAATAGAATTTTATGTGATCATATGTGGTCATATGGGTACTAATATTTACTTAGATCAGTTGAAATGTTTAACCACCGAGTTCACTTTTTAAAAATAAATAAGAATATCTTAGACTCGCAATGAAAGGACAGAAAAAAGGGCAAATACGAAAAGAAAGAAGAAATAACCCAAAAGGATACTAACTACTAACCTTCTACAGTAGAATACATGGTGAGTATATCAGCGTGCGATGGCAGTGTAAAAACTTCTCCGGAACCGCTTCCGTCTGTGTACACTCGATTCCCCCCATCGAGAGATTCTCCTCGACACGCCTTTAGCAAATACACAAATATTATTAGCTGACACCAGAAATTAAATGGGGATCGATTCTCCCGTCTGTTGATTTTTGTGGTTGTGTTGGGAAAAATTGAAGAAATATGGATGTTTAAACATGGGCAAGGTGGATGTTACAGTGTGTAAAGTGACTGATGAACCCTGTAAATGCCTAGGCTTCCGTATTCCTTCCTACATTTTTTTCTCCATCTCTGTTGCATTATTTATTTTATTTTATTTTATTTTATTTGGGATTTTTACAGCTATTACATAAACAAAATAATTAGAAAAATCTTAACAATACTAAAGCCAATTAAAAAAATCCACTGTAAATATAATGACACATAATATATAAGAAAAGAAGTTTAGTAATTGTATTTGTGTGACGTTTGTATTCATGTGTATGTGAATGTGTGTATGCGTGAATGAATGAGGGAGAGGATACATGTGCGTGTGGGAATGAATGAGGGAGAGGGTGCGTGTGTATGTGTATTATATTAATCTTAATAACTTTCTAGGGGCTGAAAAAAAATCCAGCCCTTATCTAGAAACATTTGGTTGGACAAACGCAAAATATTGTTAAGTTATCGAAAATATACGAAGAAATATCAAATAATAATAATATTTAATGCTATTTCGATGACAATGTGGTTTTATTAATATTTTAGATTTCATGATCTTGGCGTTGCTTTTTATTTAGACGTTACATTTGATCTACTTTGAATGGTTATCGAGTAGAAGATGTGATTTTTTTGTTAATAACAATTCCAGGGATTTAAATCTGAAGAAAAATATTGTAAGTCTACCTTAAAAATACTTTTAGAAGATAATTTTGTGTCGAACTAAACTTTTTCATTATTACAGGGACGAAAATATGAATAAGAATGTATGCTAATTTATTTTATCGATGGAAATTTTTCATACACACCTTACCAAACTTAAAACAAACAGATTGTGCAAAAACTATTGATATTTTCAAAAATGAAATAGTTATTGTTACCTGAATAATGAAAATCTTAGGAACACCGACTAGTTTTGTATTTTGTAGAAATGGGTCCGTTAGATATCTCTTTGGATACATCCTGTCGTTGGCACACAGTACTCCATTATTCCTACCGTGGGTCATCACTACTATCACAATACAACTCACATCAGCGGACGATTTTTTGCTCACTGCAACAGAACAGTAACCTATTCTAATAAATAAGAAGAAACCCTTTTGAGAAGGAAATGTAGACAAGTCTCGGCTTTACGGGGCTTTCAATATATACGAGTATATATAAATGCTAAAGGTATTTTATAAAATAATATTTTGGATTTTTAGTAAGGATTTCTTATCCATATTTTTATATGTAATAGGTACGTTGTATTTACATCAATTTGTATAATTATGATCATGTTTCTATCAGCACTTGATGTTGCATAGGGCACTGCATTAGTGTACGAAATGCAGCGTTCGATAACACAAATGTAAGGTTTCATATTTATCAAAATTTACATAAAATTCAATAATCTAATCCATATTTTTATTTCTTTGCATTTATTGAATTTTTATTCCTTCTAGTTTTTAAATGGATTTCCTTTTTTTCTCTTTTACATTTAGTTAAAACAACTGACATTTATTAAGAACGCGTGAAACGTGTATTATGTATTTAAACCATAACTAGATCTAGTAGATACCTGGATTATTTTACCTTCTTGAATAATAGCGCAAATTTGGTCTACAGTTAGATCTTGAAAGAGATTTGTACTAAATCCTAAATAATTCTTCAGACAGTTTTCCATTCTCTCCCCATCCTTATTATTTTCATTTATCTCAAGTGCATAATCCTGTTCAAATTTAAAATGATCAAATATTATTCCTATTTTCTCTCTTTGGTCATCAAGTTTGTAGTAACGTTCGAGATCTAGAGAAACCGCGCCGTTAGACAGAGTCTCTTTGATTTCGTTTGCGGGAGTTTCAATATTTTTTGGAGGATCTTCATTTCTTTCAACGAAAACCTCGGCATCCTCTGTCGATAGATGATTTTTAACTTGCGGAGTTGTCGCCTCGGTTCTTTTTTTTCCCTTTCGTCTGGAGAATGTTCTAGAAATATATTGACAATTGAGGTGTATCCTTTTTCAAGTCATTACGAAATAATACAACAAAAACTGTTGCGCAGAAATAATAACTGAATAAAAAATACCTTTTAAATCGTGTAATCAAAGAGTCACTACCATCTGTATTTGATTTCTCCATTTTAAACGTACTTAACATAAATACATGTAACCAATTTAAACGAAATTTTCTGCTATTGCGCAAACACTGTGTTGAATGTCACTACTGATAAATGTTGAAATAAATGCGGACTTATCAGATTTGATCGGGCAATATTAAATAGGGGAGAATGTTGACAACATTAATATTGATAATTAGGTTTTTTGTAACGTCAATGTTATGTTTATTTTAATATAAAACGATTAATGAATTCGATTTTTCTAAAAGACATGTTATATGATATATTCATAGATAAAAAAATCGTAAAAAAAGATAATATGAAAACCTAGGCGTACGAATTATTATAAATCTGACTCTAAGACCTCGGGAAGCTGGCGCCGATAAGGTCTGGTAAGACCCATACAAATGTATCAGGGACCGCTAATAAATGCGCCTTGTTAGAACGCATTCATTATATTCAGAGAGGAAGGAAGAGACATGAAGCTACCTATCGCTGCTGCAGCCCCTGCTGCCGGGATTCGGCTCGACCGCGGGCACTGGCATGAACTCCTTCCATAATTTTTATTTTACATTAAAAAATACATAAATAAATAAAAAACTAAGCTCGAAGAAGAGGTAAGTTGTCACACTTCGATCCTGCACTAGAGAAGATTACGACCAAGGAGTGTGTTCAGGGATCCCCATGTGGACTGAGCTTTTGGAACAACATGGTAGATTTTTTAAAATTATTTTTTTTAATTTTTTTTATTAATATAATTATAAATTTTCACATTTTTAACAATTCAATTTTCATATTTTTACTAAAATTAAAATCCCACTAAGCCACTTTCTGTAGCTTGTCGGTGTAATGATCTACTTTAGAACGGTTCGGGCCGGGGAGTCGAACTGACGACATTCGCGGATGACCTTCTATTATTAGTTGTTGAAGACAAAACAGATGAACTCAGAGGAAAACGAAAGATGCACAAGAGATCATAACAAAATGAGGATCAAAAGCAAAACTTAATTTTGCTGAAGATAAAACAAATGCAATGTTCATTTCCAGAAGAAAGGACCTGCAACTCATCATCCACACGAATGGAGTCCGGTCGAAATTCGTCGATCATTTAAGGTTTTAGGTCTAAACATAGACCGGCATCTGAATTGGTCTCAACATATTGATAATGTTTTCAAAAAAGCTACAGCTGTTACAAACAAACTTGTTCCAGCCACTAAACCAACATGGCTTGCATCAAATGCAACAAATATACGTAAGAGCTTTGAGGCTCTGATTACATATACTTCAAATGTGTCAAAATATGTGTTTAATAAAAAATATAACATAAAGAAATTGGACTCTTTTCAAAGACAAATTGCCATCAGGTCTTGCAAGGGTCAGAGAACAATCTCATTGGTGTCTGCTTAGGTTCTTAGCGGCTTCATGCCACTCGACCTTAGAATCAAGGAGCTTGCAGAGGCTTATGAGTCTCACATTCCTAGACTTGCCAACTGACAGGTTTTATCAGAAATCCGGAAACTTTTTCTCCCTTCTTCATCCTGCGGAGCGGTACCAGATGGACTATGGATTTAATGACAAAACGCTGCCGAAACAGGAAGCATTGAGGATCTCCACTGATGGCAGTCTCGTAAATTGCAAAGTAGGTGCCGCATTAATTTGTACCCTACGATGGCGTAAGAGAACTGCCTGCCAGGAAGTTTAAAATCGATAAATGCTCAGTATTTTAATATGAAATAGAAACAATAAATAAACAATTAAATATTTAAAACATTATACTTTAAAAAAAAACTTATTAATTTACACAGGCATATATGTTTGTACATAATATGCATATATCAGTGGCGAGCCGTGCTTTATTTTATAGGTAATCTATTAAAAATATTCATTAATTTGTACTACATATAAGTACTTACATAACATGTAAGTAATGTAATTATAAATGACTATTTTTTTGTGGTTCTGTGAAAATCAACTCAAACAACAATTATTATTAACCATGCGATAAACGTGGCTTTATTCTACACTATTTTAATACAATACTTGTTCAAAAGTTTATTAACAAATACCACAATGACATTCCGCAGATATTTCTATTATGATCTGTCATTGACAGTACTGTCAAGACTTGAGCACTGGCCGATTTCTTTTTAAATGAATAATGCCTAAAACGGCCACTACGAACGCCACCTGTCCTATGTAATACATAATATGTCAACGGTAGCCCATCAAAGAAAAATAGTACTTCGGAAACAATGTTCGAAATACTAGTTTCCAAATAGAGAATCTTCTAATAATACTTGTAATCTGCAAGTTTGTTTTAGTACTAAAAAGCCGACTTGGGTTAAAGACGAAAAATACCGTGTACTTTTTTGTATGGAAGAATAAGCTGAGGTAATCGGCTAGTTTCATCGTTCAGTAAGAATGGGTTGGGTGCACTTCATAGAAATTTTTTTGTAGAAATATATAAACGGTGATTTATAATAAATAACAATTACTTTATTTATTTTCCCATAAACATGGTTACTATAAATTATTATTATTAAAAGTCAAATATAATGGTAAGCTGTGCATAATCGCTTACTTTGACGATTCGCCCCTGGCATATATATATATCTACTTTACCATACATACATTACATGTATACTAAGATACATTTTATAATAAAAATACATTTAATATTAACTATGGAAGGAAGCTTTTCTTTCATTTATTTTAACTTATGACTTTAGCTTATGACCTCGGAGTAAAACAGCATCTAATAATTAAAAGAAATTAGTTTATGACGTAGTTAGTGTCACATATACGCGTAACGCGTGAAATCTGACAGCACTAAATGCAGACTCTAGCAGCGTAGCCAACCTCAACGTTTTTTGGAATTCGGCAGTCGAATTTGATTTAAGTCGATCTTGTAATCTTGGTATAAAATAAAATATCTGGTTGAGTGCTTTTGCAAAAAAAATTAATTGCTTTATCCCTTTATTTTCATGTATATGACAATGTCTGTATCATCACTGTATAAATTTCGGATTCTGAAATACCATTCTTAACACAACAAGATTGCAGCAATATTGTCAAAAACTTGTCTCGTCATATTTGACGTAGCAATTTATAATCAATCGTAAATCAAGTTTGCAGCAAGCTGGCCTGCTATCTGAGTAAGCATTGCATACAAATACATGTAATATAAATAAATTATACAGAGAAATGATAATCTGGTTGGTTTTAGTATAATTTTTAAATAAAAAGAGATTTGTCATAAATTAGGGTTATTTTATTATTTTTCATGACACTAGTATTATTTTTTTAATATAAAAATGTAATTAACAAACTAATTTGGATTTAAAAATGACACGTGATTTACGTAGGCACTACTGAATTAATTAAACAAGAAGCTTTTTGTGCAATTAATATTTGTTTGATTAATGTGTCATTTGCACATCCATACAGACCTAGCTTCCTCTACATTCATACATATTTTCATGCACGCACGCGGAATTTTAATCATCATCTTCAAGTATTTGGTTTGGACTTGATCGTCCCATGTCTTTCTCGGTCTTCCTCGTTTTTTTGCATTCATCAACATTCACATCGTAGATCTTTTTAGCCGTTCTTTCGCTGTCCATTCGCTCTACATGTCCAAACCAACGCAGAACCCCTTTCTTGATGCTGTCAATAATGCATGTCTCTGCCTTAAACAGTTCACGGATCTCGACATTTGGGCACCTATTATACATCGTTTTACCACACGTTCGCCCGAGGGATCGCATTTCACTAAAATACCACAAATAATAATAACTAGACCGCAAATTTAAATGGTTGTAAAATATAAAATTAGAAAATTTCTAAGGTCTAATTTTTTAAATCGAGTTATTTTCGGAAGTCATGTTATGTCGATCAAATACAAATAAAATAATCCAATACACATGGGAACTTCACTTTGGTGTTCGAATATCATATTCGATCCTACTCAAGAATGTATCGGTTGTTCCTAATAGATCTGGGAGGCAAAATATGTCAGTGGATGTAACAAAAAACACCCCTGAGTGGCGCATATCGTTGCTTACTGTCGTTGGTAAAAAAGAAATAAATATATGTAACAAGGATTTTAGTTTCCTCTTTAACAATATCTAGTCAATGTGTTTTTATCGATGCATCGAGTTTATCAGCATTTTTTTTTATTATCATTTTTATTATCAATTTGAAGGTAGGGTCAGATAGTATTCAAGGAATGAATCACAAATATACTAAAATCGAACAGCAAACAAAAAAAATAGTTGAAAATGTAATTTTATAAAATAAGTACAAAGGTCCCAAATGCACATATAAATGGAGTAAAATTTTCGATCTAAGTTAGTTTTACCCGTTAATAACAAGCCGAAATTGTCATCAGGTCAACATTATCTTTATTATTTTTATCTATCTTCTATTTTTCTATATATAAATATATATATATATATATATATAAAAGGCAATGTTCGAATGGTTGTCCTCGACGGACTCGATAATTACCGGACCGATTTACGTGCGGTTTTCAGATAAATGTACATCTTTGCCAGGAGAAGGTTTATAGCTCATAAAATCTTCAATTTATTAAGTACTAAAAAAGTTAGGAAAATGTAAATGTTTTTTTTATCCATCACCAGGATTGCATTCGCCGAGAATGCGGATACAAAAAAAAGGTTACGGAAATTATTTTTTTGTGTATAAAAAAGCTGTTTTTCAAATGTTGACAAACAAAATTCGTATTTTTATGGGTCCCAGTCGGATTATTTCATTGAATTCCTTATAATTTCTACACATTTATTTCTTTTTACTGGATTTTTGGTTATACTAAAATAATATTAACTAACATTCGATACATTTTTGAAAATCGCATTCCTGACTCAAGTGCATCCCTGAGCAGAGTTTGACATTCGCTAAAAGAATAGAACTGGAAAAGGGAGAAAACGCTTCAGTTATCACACCTGTGACCATCAAATATTATAAATTTTCACATTAATACGGTTTTTTGGTAGTTTTCAACATAAATGCACCACTATTTTTGTACTATCATTTAAGCAATTATTATAGCATTTGTTTTTGTGTAATTTAAATACCTCATACATTGGATTTACGTAATTAATTTTTTTTTTTTCAATCGTTTAAATCCAAATATTTCTTTATATGTTCAAGACATGCAAACTCGACGACCTTTTACCGAGTCAACCGACATCTGGAAATAATTCTTTCTCTTTTTATCTCACTGAAAGAATGTGAAATTGTCGTTCATTGAATGTAATTAAAAGAGATGACAATACATCTGCACCAATTTTGAATAGTATTTTTATGACCACTTTTTGGGGCGGCTCTTATAATTTAAACTGCCAGGACTGTGCATTACCTTAAAATATTACGTATTCACTTAAATGTTATTTATTAGTGTAATCATTTTATCATTAAATTTATAAACATTATAAAGTTAGTTAAGGTTTTTTTTTGTGGATTCCCGATAGATGAAATAAGGCGGAATAAATGGATCCATAAGACAGGGCGGAACAATTGTCCCCTTCAAATAACAATTAGGTGTGTTTCAACCACTTTCTATCTATTAATTTGGACAAAAACAAATTATTTGGTACGTGTAATAAATGGTGCCGTACCCCCCATGTTTTCAAAAACCTAACTCGCTATTGGTAAATATACATTTACTTCATATTTATATACCATAAAGTCGGAAAAATCAGTGTACGTGCATGAAAAAATGTATGAATGTAGAGGAAGCGAGGTCTACATCCAAAGACATAGTGATATGGTGTTCTATCCTCTCTGTGAAACGTAACCTCTTTGGTGAAATGGCATGATTTCTCCAAATCACCAAATTGGAAGTGGTATCTTCACTCTATCCAAAGATACAAGTTTAAATATAAAATTTAATAGAGATTACTGTTTTCAGTTCTCAAATCAAATAACGAATTCGGAAAATATTTTGGAATTGGAGACCCCGTTTAACCAGTTTTTAAAGATGTAAGTTACAACCTGCCGTCAGAGTAAGACAATATTTTAACAAATTGGTTAATTTTTAAAATCAATAAATTTACCTTATTGCAGTTTTACTTGTTTATTATATGTAATTGCATATTTGTTTTTAAAATTAATTTATGTACTCAACAATGTCATTTATAAGGTTTATTATTGCTTACTTTAATGTATTAAAAATGTTTTTAGTAAACTTGTTACTAAATTAAAATAAACGTTTTTATTGTACTTCCTACTCCCTATCAATCTCTGTAAAAAATCGCCTTAAGTCGTGCATTTGTGACAACCCTGTTTTATAAACATCTGGAAACGAAAAACGTCTTCACTAAACAAACGTACACGCCCCCTTTTCTAAAATTCTTACAAACTTTGGAATAGTACGGACTCTAAGATGTATATACTCAAAGTTCAAACACAAACAAGTACTTGGGTACCTATTTAAATTAAATATTTGAATATCTACGTATTACTTTTAGATTTGGAATTCAATCATAAACAAGTACCCACCTACTTACCAATGAAAAGTTACAACATCTTTTTTACGTTTATCCAAACGGTTTCTACTAAAGATTTTTTAATAAATTTAAAAGTATACTTAATTCTGTTTAATCTTAAGAGGAAACGCGGTCTGACTTTTCTTCATACAAACGTATTCACGTATTTCCTCTCTGCATTATGGCACTAGAGAAATGTTTTTTTACAATAACAACAACAACTACAAACTATCGCGCTGCTTCTCCGTTAGGGTAGGCAGAGAGGATAGAACGCCACATCACTATATCTTTGCATTCAGATCTCGCTTCCTCTACATTCATAGATCTTCTCATGCATGCGCGCCGATTAATCCAACTTTTACCATGTCCATCTTCAAGTATTTGTTGGATTCGCTCATGCCATGTCTTTCTCGGTCTTTCTTTATTTCTGCATTCATGAGCATTCGCATTGTAAATATTTTTAGCCGTTCTTTCGTCGTCCGTGCGCTCTACATGTCCAAACCAGCGCAGAGCTCTTTGTAACACATAATAGATATTTACAATTGGCGTTTCCCTGTATTGTTTCGATTTAAAAGAAAATGTTTACTATGGGAACTAAAACCAGAAAGCACAGTTTTATCCGCTGTCTTCGAGCGCACGGCGCGCGGTAAACAAATATAACTCTTTTTGAAAAACGCAAAACATACCGACAAAGAAAATTTTATTCTGATACTCTGTCTAAAAAACGAACAAAATTGGTTCAGTTTTGAGGCGCGGAAGACGGTAGAGCGAAACGTCGATTTTGTCTATTATAACAAAAAGTCTGACATGCAGTTGTCTTTTTCGCACAGTATCGGGGAGCCATCTGCAAGACAGTGAGAGAAAAATAATGTTCGAACACCTATTTATCAAAATTTTCTGTCCTCACAATTTATCTAAAAACCGAAACACAAAAATAATTATGTATACGTACATATTGGACTAAACACAATAATTGATATCAAACTTTCGATTGTGTTCATTTAATCTATTTGGAAAGAACTCAAATCTAGCAATAGCGAAGCATTGCCGGGTTCAGCTCCTTTACAATAAAATCAGATTCCATTAGTAGAGCGATATCAGATTACCAAAGGTAAAATGCTCCCAAAACAGATATATTATAAGAATTTGATTTAAAACAGTAATTGGGTTTCCTGGCCTATTGTGGTGTAATGAAAAAAAAAAGATCAATAATAATAAACGCTGGTGGCAAAAAAGTAGCTTTCTGAGAAAACAGAAAAAAGTGGATATTTGGATTATTAATTTATGAGTTTATTGCCCATTTTGGGGACGAATAAATGGTAAAAAAAATACATTGAAAAAACGGAAATGTTAAAAAATCGGTAGAATTTCGATTAAATTCGATAGATCGTTAAATTTCAACCAGTAGGTTTTTTGGAACCTTCCGTGCGTAAGTCAAGCGTCTTAACCACTATACAATGAAGGCCGCCGGGATATTTGATATACTATCTGTTTGGTTTTCGTAGCGTTATTCTGAGTGTCAGATTATTTTTTTTCTTATTTTTTTTAGAAGAAATATTTGTGTTTTTATGATTTACCCAAACATTTAAACTTTGGGAGCAATTTTCAACGAGTTATAGATAACAGACCATTAAAAATGGGAAGCCACTTAAACTAGCCACATACCTATGTCATAAACCCTTAAATGCCTAGAATTCCATATTTCCTCCCGAAAAATGTTTTTCCTCTCAGTTAAAATAAACTGAACTCTGGATAACTCTCTAGGGAGCGGAAATCACCCTCGTCTTTAAATATTTTGACTACTAAACATATCGTTAGTCAATAAATTATTGTATACAGTCATTTTTAATTAATAAGGGCTTAATGTCGATATTAACAAATTTAAAAACCTACATGCGAGTAAATGCCAAAATGCAAACCCGTTTTTAAAGGCAGTCTTTTATTAAAAATTTTATATTTATATATTTATATTTCAAATTGACGAACATCGTAATAATTGACGAACAATCAAATTGACGAACATCGTAATCGTAATCGTTGAATTTCATTAAATATGAGCCATTGGAATGTTTTGATATTTAAAAAAAAAAGATTATTTTGGTTGTGCAACTTTATTTATTATACGAGACGAAACAATGCGTTAGGTAAAATAAATTGCATCAGTAAATGAAAGTTTAGATAATGAATTGGATCAATTTGAAATAAACATCTGCACCCTGCAAGAGCCATGAGCGCGGAGCACGGGAAGAATCCTCACTACCTTCTACCCAATCAAAACTTAATCAAAGTTTTCAGTCTGAGTTTAATTCCTCCATTGTGTTCGGTGGTATTGCATTATTAAATTATTCCCCAGAATATTTTGGCACCGTAATTAAATCTCTCAGCAGACACGAGTACAGACAGAGTACCTGCTCCCCGCATAGTTAATCTCTTAAATTGCTCCTTCAATCCATCCGGCGCGGGCTCTGTGCTGTTCATGTACATACAATATATAAGGTGACCAGATTTCAAGTTATAATCTCTAACCATCATCATTGCTCCAGCTCATTATCGCGGAATGAAGTTTATTGTAAACTGGTATTCTTCTTCTTCTTATGGTGGATGTTAGTCATAACGGCAACATTGATTTTGTCCGCATTATTTTTAAATACCTACCTGCTGTGGAACCACTATCATAATTTTTCCCGCCAGAAACATTTCTTACATTCCGTTTCTTGTAATAAACATAATTATGACATTATCAAACTATTTCGTACTTCTCTTCCGGGATTTACTGTACAAAGTAAATTTATGTGGCTTTCTTTTCTTATGTTTAGTATTTATCTAAAAGATTAGGGATGTTGGGTCTATCGAATCGTTTCGCGAGGTGGCGATGGTTTTTGTTGAAATCAACGATTGATAGCTAGAGTGTCTAAAATATAAATTATCAAGTCCTACTGAACTGCATAAAATGCAGTTCGTCAGCAGGTGCTTATAGTTAAGTTCTAATATATATGCATAATCTTATCTCTTAAATTCAACAACATATAAAAACTTTTATTACTATGGAAAAAAAAAGAAAAATATTGTAATGAAACCATCTAGTCCAAGAAGAAGTTTAAAAATTGGAAAATTGTTTTCAGGCGTTGCCTAGTATGTAAAATAATTCAGTCAGATGAATCTCTTCACAACAATAAAGGTTTCAGCTCTTTAACTTCACTAAAATCAACAAATGGAAGAATTGAAGAAATATGGATGTTCAAACATAGGCAAAATGGTGAATGTAACACAGTGTGTAAAGTGGCCACTGAAACCAGCCAATGACAGGTCATAAGCCCTGTAAATGCCTAGACTTCCATATTTCCTTATTTCAAGTATTCTCCATCCCTATTGTAATTTGTTAAAAAAAATGTATTCCCATGAACATCGAAAATAAAAAAAAGGAAAAACACAAAAAAATTTCAATATAAAATATTGTATACTTAAGTCATTGCTAGTTGTCAATTTTAACAGTTATCAGAGCAAATACAATATATAAGTTCCTATTGGTTGCAAAAATTAAAATATCAATTAATATTTCATTGATAACCCCGTGGTTTTCAGTGTGTCTCTATTGCAAATGTTACAATCATAATAATGAATATCGTTTTGCTAACCGCATAAGGTATGCGACACTGCATTTAAACTCCAGCATATATAGATCATTTTTGCCGCATGAAAGGCAAGGATATCAGTTTTACGCTTCAGGTGCCAGTCTAGGAAAAAATAAATACTGCAATATAGAACTTTCTTTAAAAATCAATATTTCGCGTCCACCCTGCGAATCGAACCCAGGACCTCAAGAATGGTAGGCTTTAACTGCTACACGACGAGGCAGACTTAGATACCTCTACTCGATTTTCTATCTCGGTATTTTTCCCTAACAGCAGTCAACGAGGCGAAATCACCTGCCCAAGGTTCTAAATAAACCAGCTATGCGTGGACAAGGGAAATACAATGGTTAATAAATCGATTCATTTAAAGACTAAATCCGTTTTAAAATCTTAATTCAAACCTCTAAATGCAATTATTTACTCTTATATACAAAATTTACATTTTTTATACTTGCAACTCATATGAGGCTGTAAATATCCCGATCCCACCTTCATCCTTCCTAATTCAATGTGTTGTGTTCCTACCGTCCGCTGAACAAGCCACGTTGTGTCAAGTGATACGCTGATGAGTCTTCATCATATATCTGCATCTGCATAGTTTCTGACAAAATTAATTGCCTAAAAGATACATTTTATCCATATATACGTGGTAGCGTATCTGTGCAATTGTGAATTGTGAAGTGTTTCAGAAAAGGAACATAAACGGAAGACTTCAAAAGTTACAAATACCTATACAGTCCACAAAATTCCTTCTGTTTTCAGCGTACAGAACCTAAAAGGTTACAAACAACTGATAAAACGCTGAACAGACAACTTACATACATACATCATATTACCTGTCCATATACCTCTATCTGGATAATCCAGACATTATATGCTAAAATATTTATTTATCAATATTTGTGCGTCTCAACTAATTATTATTTTACACTTATTTGTTTATAAATTTGTATAAACCACTCCAATTTTTTTATTACACTTTGACCGGTTTCGAAGTTACTACCTCATTGTCAGGAATTTAACTTTAAATTTAAAGTTAAATTCCTGACGATGAGGTAGTAACCTCGAAACCGGTCGAAGTGTAATAAAAAAAATAAAGTGGTTCATACAAATGTATAAACAAATAAGTGTAAAATGTCATACCACAAAGTGAAAAATGTTTTTGATAACAATAATAAATTATTATTAACAAGATATTTATTTGACTGATATTTATTTGACTGACTAACTGTTTTTTCAAATAATTATATATTTGGCAGGACAATATAAGTCGTCCAGTTTTTAGTGAGTGCGTAACAGTTGATAGCGAAAGACAGCCAGTGGTGTCTTTGATACCATATTTCTAGTGAAGCTCAGATTTAAGGGCTAAGTATAATATGCGTAAATGTTAAGTAGGTCCAACAATGCTTGAGTATGTCCAAATGCTTGCAGACTGGCTGGATTTCCTCCCTAGGGAGTAATTTATGTTTAAACTTTGTATACAAATCGGAAGATTGTTTTCGGGCGTTGCCTAGTAGGTGATTTGTTTCAGCCGGATGAATCTCACCCGCATAAAAAAGGTTTCAGTTCTTTTACTTCACAAAAGTCAACAAATGAAAGAGTTGAGGAAATGTAAATGTTCAAACATGGTCAAAATGGTAAATGTTACACAGTGTGTAAAGTGGCCGCTTAAACCAGCCAATGACAGGTCATAAGCCCTGTAAATGCCTAGGATTCCATTTTCCCTTCTCAATAATGTTTTTCCTCTCTGTTGAAACAAATTTAAATGTTAAGTAGGTACCTACAGTAAATAACACAGTACAGACTATGTTTGTAGGCATCTTTGAGCATTTTTATATGGGTTGCTAGTTTTTTATCTTCATAATGTGTTGATATAATGCAAATTAAAATACATATTAGGTACTGGTGAATAGCAATGATTTCTTAGTGAGGCTTAGCCTCACTTGCTTCATATGCTCCTTCGTCCCTGAAGACAGCAATCAGCCATTGACGATGTAAACAATGCTCTCTTCATGGTGTTAAATGAGTATGATGCTAACAAAGACAAAATGCATTACATTTAGGACACGTTGTAAGAAAAAGAAATTCTTAATTATTAATTATTCCGTTATGGCACTGCATTAGTGCACCAACAGAAACGTATCTTGATCATTTTTGTTACATTAAAACAAGTAAGATGTTTTCTGTTTTAGCTTTAGGCCATTCTAAGGACTATGAAATATTCTAGTGTAAAAACGCATTTTTAAATTTGTCATGTCAACCATGTACCGGATGATTGGTAGATAGTCATTATAATTTATTATTACCTATAAAAATGTATATGGTAGGTTCTACAGGACCAGCCGGACAATCTATCTATCTATCTATCTAATACATATAAAAGGCAATGTTCGTTTGTGGACCGATTTACGTGCGGTTTTCATCGAAATGTAGATCTTTGCCACGAGCGTTTTTAGATCTATTAAAATCTACAATTTATTCAATAGTAAAAGAGCTAGGAGAGCAAACGCTTTTTTTTTATCCATCACCAGGGTTGCATTTGACGATAATGCATACGACAAAAATTCGGAGATGTTATTTTTTAGTGTTAAAAAAAGTTTTTTTGTAATGTTTACAAACAACATTCGTTTTTTATGGATTCCAATCAGATTATTTCCTTAAATTCCTTATAATTTCTATCCATTTATTTATTTTTACTGGATTTTGGTAATTTTAAAATAATATCAACTGACATTAGATAAATTTTTGAATATCGCATTCCTGAATACAGAGCTTCCCTGTTAGTGAGAAGAGTGGAGTTTGACATTTGCAAAAGAATTCTATATTTATAAAATAAATTATTTAAATTTTTGGAATTTAACCACAAACAAGTACTTAGGTTAGGTACCTACTTAAATTCAGAATTTGAAAGTGACTTTTTATAAGTTCTAGAATTTAATCATTAACAAGTACCTAGGTTCATAGGCTCCTAATTACCAATGAAAAATTAAATCTTTTTACTTTTATCCAAACGGTTTTTACTAAAGATTTTTTAGTAAAGTTTTGTAAGTGTACTTAATAATGTTTGATCTTAAGAGGAAACGCGGTCTGATCTTTTTTCATACAAACGTATTCCCGCATTTTTTCTCTGGATAAGTCACTAGAGCAGTGATTTTATAGATATTTACCATTGGCGTGTCCCCTTTGTTTCGTTTTTATGAAAATCGGATATTATAGGAACTAGAACCATCCGAACCCGTAAAAAAGCACGGTATAAAAATAAAACTGTTTTTAAAAAGCGCAAAACTTACCGAAATAGAAAATTTTATTCTTATTCTCTGTCTAAAATAATAATGAAATCGGTTCAGTTTTGAGGTGCGGAAAACGGGTCAGCGAGACGTCGATTTTGTCTATTCTAACAAAAGGTTTGACATGTAGTTGTCTTTTTCGCACAGTATGGGGGAGGCATCTGCAAGACAGTGACAGAAAACCAATGTTCGAATACCTATTAATCAAAAGTCTCTGTCCTCACAATTTATGCAAACCAAGACACAAAAATAATAATGTGAAGGTACACATCTAATTTTAACTAAATACCATAATTGATATCAAACTTTCGATTGTGGTCATTTAATATAAATATACGGCTATATACTCAAATCCAGCTATAGCAAAGCATTGCCGGGTTAAGCTTGTATCATATGAAAATTATTGATAAGGAACTGAATATTTTTATGCTCCTGTATTCTACGGTACAACAATAGATTCTAAGCTTCATTGGGGTTATTCCAAGCTTCATTTAATCATTCCACACATAGCTGGTTTATAAAAAAGATGTAGATCTGCTGCATACGCGCTTAAAAAGATTCAGCAACTTACTGACGTAAAAAAAGCCAGGTTATTTCAGCTATTTTCACAGTATTATATCGTACGGTATACTGCAGCAGTGAGGAAATGTCGCAGATATTAATGCTGTTTTTGCCTAGTCACATGCCAATGAAAATGTAATGTACGTTTACAAAAATATTAATGCCTTTCAAAGAAATAGAGATTTCCATAGTATTACCACTAGAAATAAAGGTACTAACAAATTGAGTAGGCTGGGCACTAACAAATTGATAAGCTTTTACAAAACAGATATTTAAGTATAGTCAACAAGTATTTTTTATTTCTTTATTAGGGCCTACTACCAAAACTTGATAACATCGGCCAAAAACAAGTTACATTTATAAACATAAGAAAAACATAAACAGACAGGAATAACAATATACATACGAACAAAAGACAAGAAAAATATAAGTACAAGAATAACATCAAAATATCAATTGTAATAATAAACACACATGCAAACCAACAAAAACTTCAACATAAATTGAAATAGGCACTAACAGAAAAACCCACCAAAACCTGATAGTGCCTATTTAACAGAAAATAGAAACTTACAGTAAAGTTAGAAGGAAGATAGAACTTAATAACTAGAAAAATAACAACAAAATAATCAAAATATTAACAAACGAAATCTTATATTAATGATAAATTATAACTTTTAAAATTAAAATTAAAAATTAAACGCCGGAAATAATAATGACAAAATATTTTACATAAACCTAAAAATGTAAGATAAATTTATTGTAAAAAAATAAAGAATTAATTTAAACATAATTATTTCAATGACACAATTATTACAAATCACAATAGGGAACAGTTTGAACTTAAAAAAATATAAACAGAATTGATCAATAAACAATTTGTACAAGAAATTTTTTTTCAAATTCAAATAATTTTTTCCTCCCAGTCATTAAAGGACATGTAAAAAAAATGTGATTAAGATCTCCAATGCCTCCACATTCGCAGGCATTGGAGTCTAAAATTTATATTTTAAAAAGATGGGACGGAGTGCAACAGTGGCCAGATCTGATACGGCAAAAAGTTACAATCCTAGACCTATTGAGTTTACACGCGCTATTGTACCAAGGTTTGGAGGGAATATCAGGCTGGATATTACTATAAAAAATTCCCTTTGACAATTTAGAAAAATTCCACTCCACTTTCCAAGCATCGAAATTAACTACTCTAATCAAATTAGAAATATCTGAGAAATCCACCCGGTCGTATTTTAAATTACCAACTTCAGATCCCCACCTTGCAAGAGAATCCGCTTTTTCATTGCCTGATATTCCAATGTGGCGTGTAATCCAGGCGAAAACAATATTTTTGGTGCATTGATATAATTTAAAAAGAGAAGCAAAAATATTAAAAATGATAATTAAAAAGTTAGAACTGAATGGGGATGACTGAAGTAATTTTAAGCAGCTGAGTGAATCAGTAAAAATAACGGACTGCGAATAGTTCATTTTTTCAATATGGATTAAAGATTCCAGAATTGCTATGCATTCAGCATTAAAATTAGAGAGTAAAGAAAGAAGTTTAAAAATACCAATTAAATATATACAGTTTTTTGTACACTTTGCCTAGCTGTGTGAAACAGTACTTATGATTTTCTTGTTGTTTTACTGTAGAATGTTTGATTATTTAAACTTTCCACTTAATATGCTGTATAATTTTTAGGTTATTTTTTAAATTATAAATCTTGTATAATTTTATGTTTAATTTTTTTTTATAAATCTTGGGTAAAAAAATTTCATGTTTGTTAATATTATAAATGTTTGTAAAATACAGATTTGCCGTTTATGTTGATAAAATAATATAAATAAATAAAATAGACATAATTATATGTTTTTTATGTCCCGACTTGTTAGAAAATTCCGTGTTAAGTCGGGACTCTTCGATATATAATCAAAACAATATGCAAAATTCGATGAGATAAAACCCCTTTTGAATAATTAACGGTAATAATAGTAACTTGCATACTGTGGAAAGAGATAAAAAAATACTTGGTCAGTTATATTTTATTTTGAATATGTCTAGATGAGTGTTGCTGTAGTCCTTAAAATATTGCTTGATTAAAGTGACTGCTGCCAAACTAATGTCAATACTGATCATTGATTATGTACCGAGCAATTCGATTTTATCAGTTTTTTCATGCAAACATGAAACTCTGTTTCCGAAAAATGATATAAAAACGCAAAAACAAGCCTATTATAGTGTGTTTAAGACAATTATTCACCAAAAAATAAGACATTTTCACTTTTTCATGAACAACATCAAATGAATGATTTTTTTATTCGATCAATTTACATTGATCAATTTGTCCCATCTCTAACGTTTTTACAAAATGATGTAACCTTGTAAGGACGTCGTTAATAATTGGGTTTATTTAAGTTTTTTTTAGTTGTAAAGCTGATTTTATATTTAAATTCATTTCAACAGAGAGGGAAAAATTTTTGAGAAGGGAATATGGAAGTCTAGGCATTTACAGGGCTTATGACCTGTCATTGGCTGGTTTAAGTGGCCACTTTACACACTGTGTAACATTCACCATTCTGCCTATGTTTGAACATCCACATTTCCTCAACTCTTCCATCTGTTGACTTTTGTGAAGTAAAAGAGCTGAAACCTTTATCACGTGGGTGAGATTCATCCGGCTGAACCAAATCACCTACCAGATGGAAGAGTTGAGGAAATGTGGATGTTCAAACATAGGCAGAATGGTGAATGTTACACAGTGTGTAAAGTGGCCACTTAAACCAGCCAATGACAGGTCATAAGCCCTGTAAATGCCTAGACTTCCATATTCCCTTCTCAAAAATTTTTCCCTCTCTGTTGAAATGAATTTAAATATGAACAACTCCCTAGGGAGGAAATCCAGCCAGTCTGCAAGCATTTGGACATAATCAAACATTGCTGATTTTATATATTTATGTTGATTTATATTTGAAGCATGGTATTAAAAAAATAAATTAACATGCCAGATACGAATGATTTTCCGTGTGTCAATATAAATCACTCCTTAGACGTTACTACAAAGTTATGTAATCACTTTTGCTTTTAACTGTCATTCTAATCAAGCCATATTTTAAAGACTAGAGTAATTTATTATTATCTAAAAAAAACTTGAAAGAATTTTCACTGATTTATCAATTGTTTCATTTTGAAGCGCCGCGTTTTATCACCCAAATTATATCCATATATGTTCTGGGTACCTGTGCCATCACAGAAACCCAGAGGGGTTGTCACCCAGTACAAATACAAATGCATGTGTTTACTCAAAAGAGAACATGGCGCCAATTTGACCAAATTATTAACTGAGTAAGTTTTGGCATTCTCATTCTCAGGCAGAGACGATGGCTGGCAGAATTATATTTCACCTCAGAGTAGTAATTAAATACATTCATTTCATGTTAAGTGGAAACTCAAATACGCTGTGTAACAATTTACAGTACGGAAACATCTCATTACATACTTACATGTAAAATGCATGTATCCACTTCGGTCAAGTAAATTTGAATAATGGGATTTTTTACTATATGTTTCAGGAGAGTGATTCTTTAAAGCTTCAGCAGAATTACGAATTTTGCACATGTTTATTTTATTACGTGTCCAGGAGTGCAAATAATACAATTTTGTGTGTGACATAGACACCAGAACCCTGAATGAATGTTGACTAGTCTTACTAGATTAGCTACTGGTAGAATCCTGAAAGGGGAAATAAGTATGTTTTTTAGTGTAGTGATTGGCAATTAAGGCTGTAGTCTGGTAAAACGCGCGCAAAATTAGGAAATCAAACGATTTTGCTATTTTTAAACGAATGTGCTAGCGACAAGGGCAGGTATGAAGGTCGAAAAACCATAATAAGATGTTGTTATAAATTGAATATTACAACCAGAATTATCCTCATTTAAAAAAATTAATAAAACAATTCCATAAAAAAAAGTTTCAACTAAAATATTTCAACAAATATATATTTTTTAAAGTATTACCGAAGGCATAACTTTACTTAGAAATAAAGGAAAATGTCACAAAAATGTATGTAATTTAAAATGCTTGTATTTCTTTTCAAAAACAAAAAATGAAGATTTTGCTGCAGCCACTTTCATGTCAAATTTATTATCTTTAAATTATCAAAACGAATTTTAGTTCAATACTAAGTCTTTATTGAGATCCCAGATACCCTAAGTTAAGTCTTAATTTAAAATGGCGTAATCTGACGGTTTAAAAGTAATTCTATTTTCTTTACATAAAACTTTTAAGTATATTTTTTACTAGAAATACCTTTAAAGTTTATTTGTTTTATCTAATTTATGTTTTTTTATTATTGCGTGATTAAAAAAAAACATTCGTTTTAAAATAGCAAAATCGTAAGATTTCTTAATTTTGTGCGCGTTTTACCGGACTACAGCCTTAATAACATAATTCCGGTGATTGCTTTAATGTATTTAGCTTTCTGTTGTATCAAACATACTGCTACTTGATATTTACTCATCGAGTGACTGTAAAACTATAAACTATACTATATATGTAAAGCGATGTTATCAAGTTGCGGTGGATGCATGAGTTATATAGTACTCCAGGAAAAGTAATGATTTCCTGGTACTTCGATACCACATGGTCAGGTTGACAGAGTTGCGAACTTGACCTCGCTCTGCCTAGGTATAAAGCTCAACAGATTTTTATGAAATATCATATTATGTACTCGTAAGTTTTATTACTGGTAAATATCATGCTTGTTATTCTATATATCTAGTTATTCTCGTTTTCAAATCACATTGTTGTGCCTTTCGTGTGATTTATAAATGCTAATTGGGAAGAATTAATGATTTTTTCGACAACATCACACAAAAATCACTTGCAGCGTATGAAAAATTGCAAATAAAATGTCTTAATTAGGTCATTTTACATAATCTAATGATAGCCATAAAAACACATTATACATTAACAAGTAGGGAAGAATAAGAATTTGTGTGTGTGTGTGTGAGAGAGAGAGGGCGGGTGAGGTTCTGTGGGCAAGTATGTGGGCGTGTATTAGGGTGCGAAAGTGAGGGTGAGGGCTTTTTGTCAAGACAATACTGGCAATGTCCAAACACAGATCCCAACATGACCCTGCCGAACTCACGCGAAATTACTTTTCGCCTACGGCCCATTTCGCAAGTGTCGTCCCGATCCACCGGGCCCGATATTAATAGCGGGTACATTTAATAAACGCATAGAAAATGTGTTACCTTTTCACACGGTGTCGTAAAAATTCAGACGACCCGGTATACCGGACTAAAATCCGATAAATTTGGTAGAGATGCGCCTTATCGTCAACGATAATTTATTATTAATATTTTTAGTTCGAATAACCGAGAAACTCAATTATGCCCGTAATCGAATTTTTATTTATGGATAATGGGTTGTTTTTTGTCACTCCTTTAACTATGATTTTCACAATTTGTCGCCCAATGAGAGAATAGTCTGTTATAAGGCTAATAAATTGTGCATTTGCTGGTTTGCAATGAAAAATTACAATAATACAGGTAAACGATGTAATAAATTACATTAAGTATCGAGGAGAAATTAGAAACATATTTTATGTTGGATTCACTGCATAGCCTGGAGTATATCATATTTTTTGTAGTACTGTACAGCAATCCACTTGGTTATATAAACTTTAAATGTATTTATGCTGTTTGTGGTTTTCAAAGAACTGTCCGACTGACACTTTCGGCGCAATAACACTATATTGCACCTGGGCAAAGTTCGTTCTCGCAGCAGGGTTTACGTAATTTTTAGCTAGAGCACATCTCGCGTATCTGTTTTGCTGGGTTCTTTGTTCACTAGTTTTGGTTCTGTGATCTGGCAAAGAGCTAACTTCACAAACGACTTCTCGACACACGATATATTTTGTACAACAAACAGTAGGGAAGTAGGCTACAGAAGAGGGCGTCCGTTCACTTCTTTCAAAATACGTGTTTGCACCACCGTTAAAGCTTCTATTCCGGTTTTGTTAGCTCCTCCCCAGCTCAATATTCCATATGTGAATGTGTTTATTTCTTTCTTCATACTTCATAAGTATGAATGAAAAATTATTGATTATCCTTTTTAAATGTTTATTGTAATAATGAAGTATTGTTTAAATAAGTATATCTGTACTCAATTTAAAATCAAATACAAAAAAACTTATGTACATATTTCAGTGTTTTATTTTTTTGAAAATTATTTTGCTCTCGTTTCTCTTTTAAGAATTTTTCAATTGGGTATTTCTTCTTAATTATTTTTTTTTATTTTTGTATTTTTTAAAACAGTAAAAAAAATATATTCTTTGAAACGGGTTTTGCCAAGGGAGCAGAAATAATGAAATAATAAAGGCAATTTATGAAAAAAAAAAATTAAGATAGGTATAAGTTAACTATTATAAAACTTAAAAAATAAAACGTAAAAAATTTATGTTATATAACACTTAATATGTAATTAAATTATATTAATTACTTAATAACTGATGAACGTTAATCAAAATATTTAATTAATAGAATTAAAATTATCACAATTTATTTAAGAACAAATTATTGTCATAAAGTAGAACTATTTTGATGAAAAGCAAAATGTTCATTCAAAAATTTTAAACGAAATAAATTAAGTGAACCCAGCTATAAAAATTCGATTCGAGAGAAAAACATTTTAGGCATTATCCATTTAAGCGCAGAACAGTTTAAATTGAATTAGAACAATTTGTCACTGAAGAGTCGATACAAGGCCGACAGCTGGAAAATTCGTTGCTTCCGGCACATAGGGTTGCCAACTACCCAAGTACATATTTCACAAGCGGCTGAGGAATTGAAGTTATTTGGCATTTAGATGTTAAAATTAAATTATTTTTATTTTATTTAACCAAAAAAGTTTTACAATTGCATTTTAAAATTTATACTACATGATACACGTGATATTTTTTCATTTAACGTTTCAACTTCAGAGGAGTTTGTTTTATATATTACATATTTTTTTGTTTTATTTATAATTTTAAAAGCCTTCGAAAATATATATATATATATATATATATATATTCGCATGTATTTTTACAAACATGGATTAATATAGAATGGATGTTAGAATGGAGTGGGTTTCATAATATGTGATTCTACAGTTTGGATTTGAATACTTTTTTTCAGAAGGTTATTTAAGTTCTATTTTCCCGAAAAGGAAAAAAACTTTGTGCAGGAATAACAGCACAAATGTACGCTTATATTAAATAGAAATTTAGTGTTTCGGAATTTTTTTTGTTTATAGGTGTAAAATGCACACAGTTAATATGGGTGTTATTAAGAAATATAACAAAACTATTTACATCAATAAAAGGTTAAAAGTCCATTACAAGATTTCATGTTTCACCATCTCAATAATCCTTTAAAATCATTAAGTGTTTGATGTTATTTTACGATAGAAGTTTTCTAAAATTGTATTCTGTGTTAACATATTGTAAGATGTGCCCGTTTTTTTCCAAATATAGAGAACAAGAGGTCACCACAAATTAGTCAATAATGTATTCTCATTCATTATTTTACAACAAATTAGTTATTAATTTATAGCACCTTCACCGTATACTACGCAAATATCGCGAGCAGCTTTGACAGTTTTATTTACTTATTTATTTTTACATAAATGGCATAAATTGCCTTTAGCAAGTGCACATTATATAAATATGAAGAAAAAAAGTACAAATGTACTATTGTATATTTAATGTATGTATGTATGTGTATGCGCATTGGTTTGTGTACGTGTGTAGGTATGTGTATATATGTGTGTATGTATGTATGTATGTATATGCATGTATGTATGTATATATGTATGTATCAGTGGCGAGCGGTGAGTTTTTAAATTTGTAAGCTATGAAAATTCTGATAAAATGACCATGGCGGTAGTATGGCATATAAAAAACAAGTCTATTTTACATTTAATAAATAATTCCTAACAAATGGCTCCAGCGGCTAATAGTTTCAGTAAAAATATTTTCTAATGTAGCACAAACATTTGATTTAAAAAATACAATTTAAAAAAACATAATTGCAAAAAAAAAATGGAACCCCTATGGACTCAAACCCCCGGGGGCGTCATTAGAAAGCAACGACCCATCCGCGCAGCTATTTCGCGTTTTGGCCTAGGCGTCGAAAAAGTAATTAATAAACTAGATAATTCATTAGCGTACCGGTGCATCTTTGGTTAAGTCAGACTATTATAACTTGTCTTGAAATAAAACACTATTTCTTAATAAATGATTATAATTAAATAATTTAAAAGTATTCCTTACCGAGTATGATAGTTCACCAAACAAAACATAAATTACGTTTTAAGAATCATTGTTTCATCGACTTTTATATCACATTATTATTTACAAAACGACATAAGTTATGCATATTATAATTCTTCATATATATTTATTCTTAACACTATACACTAGTAACGTTTTTACCATAATTCTAACTAAATTTTAAAAGTTTAAATAGATACTGAAGAATATTCAACTGTCATCGTATGCACAAAAACGAATTACAATTCAAAAACAATTAGCGAATCTTTGTTTTTTAAAACCCACTAAAGGATTTATACTATATTATGGATTAAAATATCAATTCGTTTCGATTAAAATATCAAAATATTTATTTATTTTAAAGCAAACTTACTTTCAAACCACCGAAACATAAGTATGATCAATTACTTACTTATTATTGTAACTTCCCTGTTAAGACAAACAAATATATTCGTTATCTCTTTCTCACACATAACGAGTGCGTATATTGTCACCTCCCTTAGACTGTCGTAAGTTGAATTGATGTATTTTTAAGAATACTAGCCCTTATAAAAAAGTATTGAAAGACTAAATTGCATTAATGAAAGCTGCAAGATTTTACTGTAATCGCAAGTGTAATTTTTCAAAAGAGATTCTAAAGTTTTAGGTTAAAGACGTATTTGAATTAGTGATTTTAAAGTGAGCAGAGTAATCTCGTGCAATACAGTAGTAATAATTTTGGCCAATAGAGGCGCAACTGGTCGCTGTATGGAGTAAAGGAATATGATACAAATGTACTTATCCAAGAAAAGTAATATATATTTTGGTGATGTGTTTTTTCCTTATAATACTACAGTATTATAAAACATTACTTACGATGTCAAAAAAATATGGTAAGCTGCATGTAATCGATTATAAGGAGCATTCGCCCCTGGTATGTATGAATATATGTATGTGTGTCTGTATATTGTAACGGTAGAGTTCAGTGCAGGTTGAAAAAAAAATATTTGGTCCCAGGTGGGCGACATTATAGAGATAGATTATCAAAAATCAATAAGCAAATTTTTAAGATTAAAAAGAGTAATGCAGATAACCAAATAAAGTGCCTACAAACACTTACCAGTTTCGCTCAATCGGCAAGAACATGAGATTTCTCCAAAAAGTAAGATTATGTTGTATCGATTTTTTCCTCTATGCGCAGCTGACAGAGAGTCCCCCAGGACTCTATAACAGCTGCGGGTGGATGGTGGGCTTAAGGATCTCCCCTCAATGAAGTATTTCATTACTAATTTAATTTATTAACTCGTTTGCTGAAAATAAACATTGCCTTTTGTATGAGTGAAACTGATAGGAAGACCCACGGTCTTTGATAAGGTTTTCGGGTACGTGGAGGAAGTACTTTCCTCGAAGTATTTCATTGTCCTTTGACTGGCAACTGAAGTGTAAGACTGATCACATTACCCTCCTGTAACAGATGATCGAGATAAGCTACTAGTTTGTTTAACAATGCAGTGTCCTATGTACCATCGTGTGCGGATAAGGGTTTGATGATGATGATGATGAGTTGATTGATCACTAGGTACAATGCAAGGGGTCTCGCGTTCGATTCCCGACATGGCTGATATGAAATATAGGTGTTTTCACTCTATAATATTTCATATTTCCTGGGCTGGAACCTAAGCCTTACCACTGTCTATCTCTTCTTGATGTAACAAAAATACGCTGCGGTTGATGTACCAATGCAGTGCCCTATGCACCATTAGATGAGAAAAGGAAAAGGAAATGATGATGACGTAGAATATTTTCGAAAAGGGAATGTGGAAATCAGGTAATTACAGGGCTTGTTAAAAATCATCAGATTACAAGAATTTAACATGAACAGAATTGGAATGATACACGGTGTGTAAATACATAATTTAAAACATTATCATGATGAAAGGTCGTGGGCCCTGTAAATGTAAAGACTTATTTATTTTCCTCATTTAAAAATTATTATTTTGCAATATCTATCGATTTCGACAAAATTCAATAGTTGTCTTCAAACATTTGGACGTTCTTGATATATTACCTTTCTAAAATAAATGCCAAGACTCCTCTTAATTCAACTGAAATAAAAGTGGAGTACCCTGAGAAGTGGGTAGGCGAGCAAGGTAAGGGGAGGGAGGGCCAACAACAATATGTCTTATCAATGTTCATTGCATTCTTTGTCTCGAAGCAAAGTGCTTCTGGAAAGTTTCGATATTTTAACGGCCACCCATAGCGACACGATCGATTGTAAATGGATTTGGCCCATTTATTTTGCCGATTGCCAGAATTTCTGAATCCGGAAAATTACCCCGAAACATAGTACACGAATTTGCTGCAATTGTTTTTGTGATTGAAATATGGCCACGTATCTGCATGGTTGAAACACTCATGCAGATACAGGCGCAAGGCTCGAGGCGTTGCCTCTCCACACAAAAACAAAACTATTTAATAATATTCTCTGCAATCATTTTAAGCACGATATAACTTTAAAATGAAATAAAAAAGGAAATATTAATTAGAATTAGTTTTCTTATAGTGTGTTCGAAAATATAAACATACACATTTGTTGTTTAAAAATAATATTCGATAAACTAATGTCCTCCGCGACTAATGGGACTGCCGCACACTCGACGAGTGGCATAGAGGGTAGCGAGAAAAGGAGGCAGAGACGTAGTTTGGCAACATTATTCGTCATGCCGCACGTCATGCTCCTCGTCGTGCCCACCGCTCCCAATATTGTCGGTTTTTGGGCGCGAGTCAAAGGACCGGCAATATGAGCGCGAGCGGTGGCCACATAATCGCGCGGTCGCAGTACGCATCAAGCGCTCACACAAGACGCACGCGTCATTTTTGAATGATGTATATTTATTTGTATGACATTGATATAATTAGCTATACTAAAAATGCATAGCACGCACGCTGCCACAGTTTCATCGTCCATTGTATAGCAAAGACAAATGGCAAGTGCGGAGCGTCGCGATTAATTGTGCGAGAAAGCGGTGTGTGGGCGGAGAGGGTAACATCGGGCGAGAGGGCGGCAGCGCGAGGAGTAAAGTGATTAGCAGCGCAAGGAGCATGTGGCGGGGCTATATCAGCACCGCATTCTGTCTGTTCAATATTTGGCCACAAATTTTCCAACAAATCCGGAGTTATTTTCGAAATAGCGCGTGTTTTATTGACTTCCAATGCTTCGAGAGTTATTAAAAAAAAAATATTTTTTTAAAAATCCTGAAAAAATACGTAGAAAATTACAAAATGGTTGGTACATACATAGTTAATAATAACGAATCTACCTCTCTAATATAGTGAAAACTAGTGTTCAAAGAAGGAGTTCGTTTATTGCTTTGTTTTCTTAAACCACCGACTTCACGTAGACCTATAGAAAATAACCTAATGACGTCAAATACCAGGATCGTAGAGGCCATTTTCAATAATTTTTTTTAAATAAGGCTGTCGCCAACTTGTCATGCAGTAAAGTTAATGGTTTTACGAAGAGCGAACTGAGCACTGATTCTTAAAAAAAAAATCCACAATTCGCAAGCGTTGTTCGAGTGTAAGGCGTTCCATGATTAATTTGAGTATTTTACAGCAAAAAGGCAAAAAAAAAACTTTCATTATTAGTTTGCCAAGAAACAGACCGATCGAAAGTTATATCACCACAAAAAAACACAAGTTAGATCACGTGATAATTTATTTGAAATGACACTCAAATATCGCAATATTGATTTAACAATATAAAATACTAGTTAAAATTCTTCTTAAACACACATTTTTTGAAGCCGAAAAAAAACCCATACAGGAAGGGGTTAAAGTAACCATTCTTGAAAATGCGGGAAATTTATCTCTCAGACAAGAGAAGGTGACCGGTGGGTGAGATGGGGGTGTTAGAAGAAGGGGTAAATGGGAATATTATTTGTCATGACCATGACGAGAAATTACCAAGGCAAAAAATAGCAAATATTTTACGTTCGAAATATAAAATAGACCTCGCTTATCTGACCGATATTTATTTATTTATTTATACTTTTACATTGTTTGTATTCTTTTTTTAATACAGGTGTCCCGTGCCGAGGGAAACATTTCACAAAATGTGAAACATGCCTTAAATTAGGTATTTAACAAAGTTAGAATAATACTAACAACAAAAAAACGTTATTAATCCAATAGACCTAATTATCATTAACATAATAAACAATAAAAAAACTAAAATAATCATTTAAAAAAACCAATTCATATAGACCAATATAACAAATTTCAGAAACAGTACACACATTTTACCTATTTGGCTTCATCCACCCATCGATCCGTGTGCAACCCACCTCCACTCTCCATTTCTTAATAGCAATTTTATATTGTGAGAACTTACTAATTGTCTTTATGGATAATGGAAGTAGATTGTACACTTTAACCAAGTAGTAGGCCAATCCTCTTTGACAGAAGGTTGTATTGATTTTTTAATTTTATTGCAATATCAGGGTGGAATGTCTAGTAGCTCTTGTATTTGTAACGGAAGGTAGAGAATAATTTTTACGTGCGTATAGTAACAAAGCTTTTATATAAAGTTGTTTTATAGATTTTACACTAAGATTTTCAAATATATTGAGGGAGCTAGTTTTGATTGGGACTCTGAAGATAATTTTTATCAAAGCTTTTTGTGCAATTATTATTTGCTTGATTAGTGTGTCATTTGCATCAATGCGTTATATATTTTTACAAGTTCTTTTAGGCTAATTATATTTCTCATAGTTTTAAAAAATGATTTATTTCGATGAAACGATATGACAAGTATTTATTTTTTTAAACTCCACTAACTTAATCTAAACTCAACCATAACTCTGTACACCTCTATCCCGGCACTTCCACAATCCCGAATCCCTCCAAATATAAAACCGAAAAAAATAAAACCACAAAAGTGCTGCAAACTAATCTCTGACATGCCAAGTAGGCAGTATGCCGCATATCCCAAAAAAAGAAGCTTGACAAAGATTCGATCCAAGAACCGTGGATTAACAACAACACGGTGATGGGGCTTAATTCTACGGGTAATGTAATTTTTGTAATAAGCCATTCAAATATAAAAACTGCCCAAAAAATGCTTCAAGAAGATTTTTCAAATCTCATTTTTCAAATCGCGCATGACTATGGCTTAGTAATAAATTCTAAAAAAACTAAAATTGTTCATGTATCCCCACCATATATTACTAAATGTGAATTTGAAATAGAAATACAAGCTCATATAAATTTTTGCCTTCATTCAAATTTAAATATAGAATCAGATAAATGTAATTGTCCTATTATACGAGTAGATGTTGTAAATAATCATAAATATTTAGGATTAATTATTGATTTTAAATTTAGCTGGGGTGTTCATATTGATGGAATCTGCGACAGATTAAGGTACTGGCTTTAGATTATTTATGAAATTAAAAGCATACTACCTTTCAAAACGTTAAGATACATATATACCTCGCTCATTGAATCCAATATATCTTACGGAGTGCGTGTCTGGGGTCTCACCTTCCGGTCTCATCTGGGTAAAATTTACGATATTCAGGTGAGACTGTTGAGGGGGATTGTACCGGATAGCATAATCCGTGAGGCGAAATATATGGGCGAAGGTGTATATTTTAAATTCTGTAATGTCCTTCCGGTAAAACAACTTTGTGACTACAAATTGATTGTAGATCACTTTGTTGATCCGGAATATAAAAAAAGAGTTTCCCACACTCACAAAACTAGATTAAAAACTAAGGGCTCCCTGTCTGTTCCCCGAATTCCAAATTACTTCGGAGAGCGAACATTAAATTGCGTTGCTCCAAGATTGTTCAATGATCTCCCACAAACCATCATTAACATGAAAAATCTTCAAATGAAAAAAAAAGAATTGAAGAAATATCTTCTAGATACTTTATAGTGCCTGTTTATAAATAAATCTGTAAAATATAAATAAAATAAATGTTATATAAACCTGTCATAAAAAAAAAATATGGATAACCGAAAAGTCTTTAGACTTAGTGGGTAACAAATTATTATATGTATTTTTTAATTATAAAATAAACGCTGCTCTGCAGCACTGAAACTGAATAATACTTGCGGAAATAAACCCAGAGTCTGCATAGTAAGAAATAAGAACTATATATTCTTGACTATTTTCCAGGCATGTGCACTGATGATCTGGTTGCGGCCTATATCGCCCTAGCAGGTAACGGAAATGCAAAAAGGATTATACGAATTCCTTCTGATTAACAACTTACAGGTGCTTAAAATTGGAAATAAACTAACCTTTGTTACTATAGCCTGTCAGGAGGTCTAAGATACGTATATGTACAAACCAACTTGTGAACCGTATTCACAACTGGCATGTCACAAATAGCGTTTCTATCTCTGATCACATACATGTACGCTTTGACATAGATCTGGACTAGTTGAATCATATTGTAACCCTAAGACAACTTACTGGGACGGATACCGAGACCAGCCGAAGTCAAACACGGTTACGATATGCAAATATATCCGATCAATTGAACAATTATAATCGGCGGCGGGGACCTTGAACGCAGTGTCATCACTGCATATCATAAAAATTGCTCCCTGAAAACTACTTAGCCCAATCGCGAGGTTTTTTATTTTGTTTTTTGAAAAGAGTTGCCTTTATTATTTTCCTCACTTATTATGTACACGGTTTTTAATTAATAAAAGTGGACTTTGCTGCCTTTAATAAACTTCTTTTTTAAAAAAAGTATTAAGGGTCAAGAGGATTCCATAGACCAATTAG
This sequence comes from Micrasema longulum, assembly GCF_059751315.1. NCBI lineage: Eukaryota > Metazoa > Arthropoda > Insecta > Trichoptera > Brachycentridae > Micrasema > Micrasema longulum. The sequence continues at coordinate 96,038 of NW_028279333.1, forward strand.
GAACTTTTCTAGCTTTCCAGTAAAGAGAAAACCACTTAAAACTCTTGAGAAGAAGCTGGCCTGTTGACAGTCATCGACAGGTCTTCCGTTCCACTAGAAGAGTGTTCGGCTCGTGCACTACTTTGGTTTATTTTACCTGTCCTGCACTAACTTGACCATGTAAGATACTACCTCTCAGGTTAGTTTATTTATTTATTTATATTTGGATAATTTATATAGCGCCGTTTCATCCGATGTCGCATTGGTCCTCGGTTCGTGAGGTTGCCTGGTGAAACCGCAACTAGAATGTCTTAATTAAATAAAGCTAAAAGAGACCAAAACTAAGATCAATACAGAAAATCCCTTACTGATTCCAAACAAGAACGGAAAACAAAAAGAGCATCTTGGAGGAATTTCTGAAATGAAATTAATGGAGCCGTATAAATCTCAAAGATTCACCGGATGCTCTCAAAAACTTCTCCATCACATTTGGGGCTACTTAAAAGACCTGATTGTACGTTTACTGAAGTTGCGGAGGAAACACTGAGGCTCATGGTCTAAGTTCACTTTCCCGGTTTAGTGATGACTTGCAAAAGAGAGTGCCACCCTATCCTGATGAGAAACTTTGAAAGACCAGCGATCGAGGACTGGAGAAAAGCTCGGCTTGTCTTTCGACCACCCCAGGTGAAATGGACAGTTAACAAATTTATGCCATTCAAAACTGGGAGAGAGGATGGCATCTTCCCTGCTCTTTTACAACAGGGATTACACGTCATCCTACCTTTAATATTAAATATTTTTAGTTATAATAACAAAAATACGTTTATGGTTTTTTTTTAGGATCGCGTGGGTACCATACCATACAACTGGACCGAGGTCCGGGTAGCCTTCATTCCTAAGTCTGGATATAGAGACAAGTCACAGCCTAAGTCCTAGAGATGAATCAGTATCACCTCTTTCTTTGTTAAACAAATGGAGAAGGTGATTTATATTTACATGGCAAAGACTACTTTAAAAGTGGCACCACTTTATGTTAACTTACATGTCTAACAAAAAGGCAAGTCTATAGAGAATGCACTACTTGCATTAACCGGCAGAGAATGAGGAATGATGAGTTTGCAGCAATATCTCATCGATAATCCGATGTGAGCTATGATATCGGATGTAATGACCATAGAATTCAACGTCCAAAAGTACTTTAAGGTACTTATACCTGAAAGGGAACGGCTGCCCGATAGCTCCCTACCCTACATCGAAGGAGACATTATGTGGTACGCCGATGGTTTCAAGAAAAATAGACAAACGGTCCCAGTATGCATGGAATGAGACACGCCAAATAGTTTTCCATTAGCTGAAAGCTTTATCCCACGGTCTTTCAAACGAAACTCTACGCCATCTATGCCTGCGCACATGAAAATTTGCACATACAATAAAAGAACAAAATAATGTTTATTCTATCAGACAGTTAGGCTACTCTAAAAGCACTGATCTCTGTCGAAATTAATTCTAAATTAACATTGAAATGCCTACTGGTGCTTAATTGTGTCGTTGAGTGTAACAGTGTGACATTGATTTGAGTACCTGGACAATTAAACATCGACGGTAACGAGGCAGCTGGGAGCTGAGATTGCCCCAATAGGTCCTGAGCCAAAATGTGATCCAATAACGATCATAACGAGCTTAAGGTTGTTTGCCAGGAAGCAGAACATATTGGTCTGGGAAAAAACACCCGGTTAGCACCACGTAAAATTACAGATAAAAGGGTACTTGCAAAGGTTTGCTTTCGGCCTAAGAAAGCGCAGCCGAAATCAAGTAAGGCTTACAGGGCACAGCAGATTCAACAAACACCTTACTAGAATGAACTTTTCCGAAATTTCTAGGTGTAGGTTCTGCGATGTAATGCTTTTCTTTGATAAAAGAAACCTTATCCTCGGAAGACCACTGTGTTAATCTGAGGATGTTCGATACTTTCAGGATTTGGGTTTGGAAGGGGAGATTTATTAAAATGAGAACTCTCGCCATTCTTTAAAAACCTGGGCTAGAACGGCCAGAACTATTCTCGGGAATCCACCAATCACGGTAGATGAGAGGCCGCAGAGACGTCAGAAGCTTGTAGAGCACTGACTTCTACCTCTAAAAATTATAGAATAAAAACTTCTTCCCTGGCTGTCAGCGAGAAATTTCTGTTTTAACAATCTATTGTTTGCATGCAGGAAATGTATGATCTAATTTCTGCACTGTCATTTAGATGATCGTAGGTCAGCTAACAGTGGGTATGTTAGTTGACCTACGATCTACGACCTACGAGTGGGTATTTCTTCAAATGAATAAGAGAACAGTTGGGCTCGATTTTTTTTTTCGAAACAGCTTCACTCCTACAGTTTTGGATAATAACCTTTCCTATTGCTGTATATGTTTTGATAATTGATAATATGAGATACCTAAAAAAAAAAGATAAATATTTTTGAGAAGCAAATGTTATGCATAGAAATTTGGAATTTTATGCTCTTTTACTACACAGCAATCCAGAGATATAAAAATTAAAGTCGATGTTTAAACATAATAAAAAAGTGTTACTCAGCGTATAATGCTGTAATGTGATCACCATAATCAGTCAATGCCAATGGACAGACATCCCTCTTCAAAAAGTTTTCCATTTTTGTTCAGAAATCAGTAAAAAATAAATTTTATAAAAAGTAAAAAATACCACAAGATATCTAATATGGCTTTAGGCTTCTCAACAACTGTTTTCAAGCTGTACAACAAAAATACGGCCAAAGGCACTTAACCACGTAAGTAGAAATGGGTCTGTTCATAGTAATTAAATTTAAGAGGCTGTAGTATTTGTCCCTTCCCGTACTGTGTGGAGTAGAAAGGGGGTTTTCATAATATGTTTACCTATCGTCTGCCTCACTTCAGCCGGTTGTGGAAAAACAAATCCACCCACTACCCTCTGCTCACTGCGCTAAAAGGGTCACTGCACTTTTCATAACAGTAAATGGAATTCTTTTTCGTTCAACCCTTTAACACACGTTTAACTGGTATATCATACATCATAAATAATCAGTTTTTCATTAATCATATCTAAGGGAGATTAAGAAAATTCAGTGGCGCTTGCGAGTGAAATTAAATTTTATTGGCTATCCCAAAACACTCTTATTAATATAATTATAATATACAAAATATTTCATTCAAAAAATAATTACTTTAACAAATCTTTCCAATATTATTTTCCGTACCTTATTTAATTATTTGTTAAAACCCCTTTACACTGATTTATTTGTTATTTAATTTATTATGTTTTTAAATTTTTTAAAATTATATTATTTACCGCGAGATCTAATGATAAAAACTCATATTTTACAATTTAACAAAAAAAAAAAATACTTCTGCAAACAGTTCAATATTAAATTTGAATTACATAATGCTTTCCTGTTTAACCCTTTTAAATTGTTGAAATTATTATTGTATTTTATTTTATTAATTATTAACATTATTACTTAGTTTCTCGCGAGATTTATCCAAACTCCTTTTTAATTTGTTGTAAAAAATACTGCCCGCCTATTATTATTTTTCAAATATTTTGCTTTATTATACGAATTTTTTTTTCGCTAATTTCCGTCGTAAATGAGATTGATTTTATACCAAAAAGACTTAGAAATCCATAATTTGAAAACAGCACAATTTATAAGAAATTGCATCTAAAATGACGACATATCATTTTAAAGAAGTTCTTGTGACGGACACAAACGTATCGTCTAGCGTCCCTGGGTACATATGTACCCACTAATGTTAGAGACGCCCCTTCATTATTTACATTTAAGTCAAGATTGAAATGTCACTATCTAAATATTTAAATTGCTCCATTATCCTTCTTCTTCCCTTCCCATCTCCTCTCCTCTCTTCCCATCTTCATAGTATAGTGTTATTTTTTTTTTATAAATATATTTATTTTTGTTAATCTTTGCTTTTAATTTTTGTATAAAATTGTAAGATTCAATATGTCCATGTATTTATAATTTTCTCAAACTGAACGGTTTGGGTAGGTAGGAAGAAATTTCCTTAAGGCAATATGCCCGCCCTTATATGTATATTTATTGTATATGTATATAAAGTGTCAAAAAAATAAATACATATGTGAACATCGGTGTTTTATTTTTTTAATACTCAAAACGTATTTTTTTAACAGTAGAAATACTTTTAAATATCTCTCTAGTATATCCTTTGACTACAAAAGCAGTACATAGCATTTTTAAAGAAAGATTTTAATGGTTATTTTTTTCGTCGTACTCGACGTGAATCCTCGTGTTTGAATTACCAAAACTGGCGTTCAGTGATGCAATTTTTTTTGTTTGGTAAAAAAATTTTTGAAATAAATTATTTAAGTAAGAATGTATTTGAGTAAATAAAACGTCAAAGACAGGTCATAAGCCCTGTAGATGCCTGGACTTCTATATTACCTTCTCTTAAATGTTCTTCATCTCTGTTGTAATATGTCAATATAAACAGCTCCCCAGGGAGTTGAATCCAGTCCTTGTTTACAAAAATTTGGACAAACTCAAAATATTGTTGATAAATCCACCCGGTCCGTGAAGAAGTATAGAAATTGAACAAATAACATTTTCAGGCGTTGCGTAGTATGTAGGAGAAATAATTCATTTAGATGAATCTCACCCGTATAAATAAAGGTTTCGGCTCTTTAACTTCACAAACATCAACCGATGAAAGAATTGAAGGAATATAGATTTTCAAATATAGGCAGCATGGTGAATGTTACACAGTGTGTAAAGTGGCCACTTAAACCAGCCATTGACAGGTCATAAGCCCTGTATATGCCTGGACTTATATATTACCTTCTCTTAAATGTTCTTCGTCTCTGTTGTAATATGTTAAGTCAAAAGAAATATTATTAAGTCGTAAAGTTATTTATTTAATAAATTAATACAATTGAGTGATTATTTTGTAACAATTATTTAATAATTTTAAAAAAATATTTATATATTTTTTGGATTGTTTTGGTTTAATTTTACCATTACCCTACGATTTGTAAAGAAAAAGTAAGTTTTTTCAAAATTAGGCCACAAACTATTTGGAAAACATCATATCGCGGGGTTATTACAATAAATAGGTTTAGGTAACGCAGCCTTAGTTGAGACCATCACAATACTCACACAGAGGCTTTTATACAGAGTATTACCCTTCTCTCCAAGTTATATATTTTTTAATAAATATCATTAAAAAGTAAGTTTTTTCGAAGGCAAAACGTTATTTTTTTCAAAATTAGGCTACAAACTATTTGAAAAACATTATATCGCGGGGTAATTACAATAAATATTATTATTAGTTGAGACCATCACAATACTCACACAGAGGCTTTTATACAGAGTATTACCTTTCTCTCCAAGTTACATTTTATTTAATAAATATCATTAAAAATAAAGTTTTTTATGTCCAACTGGTGGTAAAGTGGTTAGCGCATTTGAATGCCATGCTTGAGGTTAACATGAAATATTTATAAAGAGTGACTTTTCGATGTTTTTTGTTGGTGATGTTTCGTGGTAATATGGAAATATTGTTTTATGTATTCCTAAGAACAATAACATTTTTCGTATTTTTTATACACGAGGATAATGTTTTAAAATCTGCAGTGATTAATAAAACCCGGACGGTTCTTAGTAATGTGGTTTTTTTCCAGTGCCGCGTCGTAGTAAATTTATTACATATTTATAAATATATTTGTTTTTTTATAAATTCTAATGTGCTAATAATTATTTACAACTTATAATGACGGAAAAGATTTATTTAGTGTTATATTTTTCTTAGAATTCTGTCTGCACCCTAATAAAGTAATTACTATTGAGTGGGAATTACCAGGGTTAATCATATGCTGGAAAGTGATACCAAAATATTTTACCATTAAAAATAATTGTATGTTCACAGAAATGTTTTCTTAAAATCGTTTGCCAACTTTTTTACTTTTATTTAAATTGGTACTTACTCGAATGAATTATTTTCCTTTCTTTTTCTTACCCTCGGGTTTAAAGGCAAGTTTTGTCGAATTGAAATATAATACGATTTTTGGTTGAAAATTGTTGAGATTACTTATTGATACTGCTATTTGCTAAGTGGCCCGGCCCTATCACTTTTGAGCCAAACCGGGTAAAAGCGTAGAAAAAATGTGACCCAGAACCAATTCATGGAATAATAATATTTTAGTATTTATAAAATATCTAAAGGCACATTTATAATACTGATTGCATCATTTTATAAAATACCTCTATTGTATATAAAAGTGAAATAACACGTAAAATAGTATGTTTATTGTTATAATTTTATATTGAGTTTTAAAAATGGTGAACGAAAGCACATGAACTTTTCGACAAATGCGCGATGATCGTGAGACAGCTGATTTATAAATAAAATATACATAAAAATATATCACAATGGTTAGCTTTAATTATTATTTTGTCTTTTGGATCCATGTTATATATTTGTGATATTATATTTTGAATTCATATACCAAAATACTTATTTAATATATTATGTACCGCGACTCCAAAATTTAACTAGATTTATTCTCATTTACTAGATTTTCTACCGCAGGATTACCGTTCGTTATTTAAACAATTAGTAAATGGTTTATACGAGTATGTCACTGTATCTCAGTGAATAAAAGGAAACATTAAATAATACGTTCAAATATCATCCTATACCTGCGTTAGGAATACACTAATCGTATCATAAATTATACCTGGAAATACGGCCCATTTCACACAACGATAAAAATTCACTCTGGATAATAATAAAAGATAGAGTATGGTGGATTACTATTATTTAAGGTATTCTTATTAATTTTTAATTACATTTATTTATTTAATGCCAGGCAAATGCAATGGGGTGACTACTTATCTCCAAATGGTTTCTTTTTGCTGGATTTTCACTTAAGAGTAGCCCTTGAATTATTTTTTTTTTGTTATAAATTCTAAATAATATAATAAATGTCAATCCGACCTAATTTACCGTGCCGAGTGGATTTAGACGATGCGTTTAAATTGGGCCCACATTTTCAATGAATACACACTTGTACCCTTCGGAAATGTACATACACATAACCAACACACGAATCTTACTAGTATGCGTGGCCTCACGTCGAGTACATTATTTACCTATAACTTAAAAATCAGCAATTGTGAGTAACCCATTAAAAACTCATTTTGTTATCTTCCTCCGCGGATGCTACGGATAGAACTGTCCCGTAGCTCAATCACAAATAACTATCGACGTGCTTAAAAACATGCTAAGTATTTGAGCAATCACAATGAACAATAATGCTTAAGTTATCGCAGTCATAAGTCAACGCGTGTGTAATCTCTAAGTTAACGCTCGTGTCGGTTTATTTTTTATTTTCCCCGTAAATAAATATAGTTTACTGGCGAAAAATCAGCGTTACTATAAAGACATTGTACAATATATTTCATTTGCAAAATAGTACGGAGTATCTAATACAAAAAAGAGAAAATTGAATTACAATTACTTTAGCGACTGCTTTTCTTGACATTTGGCTTGTCAACTGCTGACTAAATCTAATAAATAGCATGATAAATGATAAAAAAAAAAAATTAGCAGTTATGGAATAATTTCCATATTTACACCGGTGAAATTAAAATATTTTTTTGTGCAGCAGGATTATACGTCGCAAAACGTAAATATACTGACATTTAATATTATAGCCCCGCCACACTTTGCTCCTCGCGCTGCCGCCCTCTCACCCGATGTTGCCCTCTCTGCCCACACACCGCTCTACTCGCCCAATCAATCGCGACGCTCCGCACTTGTCATTTGTCTTTGCTATACAATGGCCGATGAAACTGTGGCAGCGTGCGCGCGATGCATTTTTAAAATTATATCAATGTCATACAAAGAAATATACATCATTCGAAAATGACGCGTGCGTCTTGTGTGAGCGCTCGATGCGTAATGCGGCCGCGCGATTATGTGGCTAACCACTCACGCTGATATTGCCGGTCCTTTGACTGGCGCTCAAAACCCGACAAAATAGGGAGCGGTAGGCACGACGAGGAACATGACGTGTGGCATGACGATTAATGCTGCCACACTGCGTCTCTGCCTCCCTTTCTCGCTACTTCCCATGCCACTCGTCGAGTGTGTGGTAGGCCCATTAGGCGTTTACGGATGTTGCATTGCGATCGCGGATACGATATGAGACAACGTAGAGAATTTGTTATCACGTCGAAAGTTATTTGTGATTGAGCTCCTAGATTCAAACTATCTTAATATTTTATGTCTTGAATGAATCACGACTTGCCTATTTGTAGCATTCACGGAAGAAGATACAAATGTGAGTTTTTAGTGGGTAAGTCAAAAATGCTGATTTTGAAGTTACCTAGTTGTAGTACTCCATAATACTATATGCACAAGTGGGAAGCGGACTTTATTGTATCTATGTATGGTGTTTTTAAGAGCATATTTAATGAAATAAAACCGTTTTTTTTTTATTTTACAAGAAATAAATAAAAATACATTACATCTACTTTGACTACTACAATAAAACAGTTGTTCTAAAATAAATTAGCAAAAACATGACTTAATTTTTACTTTTATAGATGTACATAAAGCTCGCAATAAAACATTATTATTTTAAAGTGAAACTTGTGTTTTCGTATTGTAAATATAGTGTTGGTGCAAAAAGAAAAGGCTCAAGTTTTATTGAACTACCCATTTATTGAAACAACATATACACATATTTATATATTAATCAATACACCCAGGTAATATTTCTCTATTTGAAAATGACAAAAGTCGTTAAACTTTAAATTGTTTGAATTTGTTTATTGTTTATTAAAATTGTACATAACTGTTTTTAGTTGTCTAAAAACAGTTATGTACAATTTTAATATATGAATGATTTACAAATATTTTAGAAAATGTACAAATTATCGTTATATTATGCCATTTATCGGTTTATTTTATGAAGTTTAATTTAATAAAAAATTACAGTGAAAAAAATCTTAGAAATTGTTATATGAGAAATAATAATTAATCAACAAACAATTTAAACTTGCCTAGGGCCTCTAAGAGACCTCTTGGCCCCATAAAAGTTTATTTTTGTATTTATTTGTTATTATTAAGGAGGCAAACATGAACAGAAAATATAAAAGGAAAAATAATGAAACCCACTAAACCGCGAAACCGGCTTGTCAGGTTTCTTATTTTTCCTTAACAAAGAAAACTATCAGAGAAGTCGTATAAATTTAAAAAGTAATATAAACATCATTAAGATCTAAAAGCATACGTATTTTTTACACAAAATTTATTTACAAAAATTTAAATAAACGACTGTTAACATAAAAAAATAATCAATATAAAGCCTTGTTACATATTAGTCATTTAATTATTGTTTTCTTAAAAGTTTTGTCAACATTTTATTTTAAGATCTGATTTGGAATCTTATTAAAAATTTTAGTTATTTTATAATGAAGTGTTCTTTGGCCAAATCTGATTCTATTCTGAATAATTACTTTTTTTTGTTCATTTGGATAATGATAAAGGTATTAAGAATGATTTTAAATGATTTTTACAAATTTGATTGGTAAAAGTATAAATATCCTTAATATAAACGTTCATACAGTTAACATAATATTACATGGTAGTTTAACACTCACAGACTCGATTTTTTAAATCATTAAATTACCCTAAACAATATTATATGTGCAGTAGAACTCCATTTATCCGAACTCCAGTCATCCGAATCGCCAAATATCGGGATCCTTATCAGGAAATAAAAAATAAAGAACATGTCATAATAATAACTAAAAAAGGGCGCTGGCTGGTGGCACGTTTTTTGTAAAAACAATTACCTTTGCTGGAAATGTTGATAAGTGAAATCGTCTGGCACTCATTAATCCGGATAGTTAGAGTTTTACTGAATATCAGTTAAATCAACAGTTTGATGTTTAAATATGAATATTTTAACGTCATATATGTACAAATTGTTGATTTAATAAAAGTAATATTGTAGTCAGATTATGATATTTTTAATTAAAGCAATATGGTTTTGGCGTATAAATGTTTTTATATCACCCATTAAAATATCTCAATAAAAGAAAAAAAAAATTGGTCTGATGTATTTTTTGGTGAACTATTTATAAAACATGTTTCTTAAATATTTTGTATTTTTAACGTAATTTTAGAAAACGGAAATTGAATGACATTGTCAGCAAAGCTGACTACCTCATTATACTAGATAGCAAGTAGAATCATCGAAATTTCCCTTAGATAAAGCATAAAAAAGGAATTCATTTTATTTATCATCATTAATGATGTGAAATATTAAAAATATTTATTTCATACCGTTAAATACACCGAAATTTTAAATAGCGGATTATCCCTACAATGCTCAATGTAGACGGTCTGCTACATACCGATAATCGGTGTATAAAAATGATTTCAAACATGTTTATCACTCGGCGACTAGTTTATTATATTGCATATATACTAGCCATTATAATTTATTTTAAAAACTCGCCACCGGGGTAAAATTTTTCGATAAAATTTTAAACAATTGTTTGTGCAACTTTCATTATTAAATAAAAAGATGTTCAAAATAAATTTAAAAAAAAAAATATTTGTTATTTCTTAATTTCCTTACTATCTTGAAATTTTTAACGCTTTAATCCTTACATTGTCCACATAAATTAAAATATGATATTAAAACTAAAAAATCTAACTTTTATCTCACAATTTTTCCCAGTAGTTAGAATTAGAAAAATTGGGCATTAAAAGGTTTAAATACGAGCAACAAAAAAAAAACAAATAAATATTTCTTATAATTACCGGCTTGTGATAGATCTCATAGATAATAATTATAATGTTTGATCTAAACTATTTATCGTATTAGTAACCACGAAATTATGATATTAAATATGACTCCAAATCTGGTGTCGAAAAATGATCCACCTGAAAAAAAAACAAATGACAGCTTAATGAAACAAAACATATAACATATTTAAATGTTAACACTTTAATTTGTAAATAGAACTTTCCTATTTTTACACACTAAGCGGGTATTTTAATGCGCACGGAAAATCTGAGTGAATAAGTAGGATATAAGAACTCTCTTTTTGCTTTAAAATTGACTTTAATGAGGAAGTTAGAAAAACTACCAGAAACTGCACATTAAAAATGTTTTCTTAAATACGGTAAAAATTAGAGCGTTTATTTGAATGACAAAGTTTCTCGCAAATGATCGAAAAATAAAAATTAAAATCTTCGAAATATCAAAGTTCATGCGAACGAGTGTTAACAATTACAATAACCAATCAATTATAGCGTTATTTTGTTGCGATATATCGGAAATCGGAAACCGGAAATCGGAAATATATTTCCGATTTCCGGTTTTCGGGTCAGCCATGTTTTTCGATATTTTGCGTATTTTGACATTTAGTGGGTGGTGGGTCAGAGGAAATTACCGACTTAAACACGTGACGTCGCGGGTGGTGTAATTTTAAAAATTCGATTGGGGTTTTATAAATTACGAAACATGATGTAATACGACAAACAAAGAAAATCCAGCATAGTTTGATAGTCTGTTTAAAAATAAAGGAAAACTGAACTTCCTCGTTATATTATAAAATATTATTTAAAAATTTTTCTCCTTATATATTATATCTAATAATAAATACATCTATAAACTAATATTACTACGACTAAGCACTAACTCTGTGGTTATTCATGTTACAATTTATTACAACACTTTGTTTTTGGATACTTATTTGTTTCATTAATTTGATAAACAGTTAGTGGCTAAGAGGATGTGAAATTCTATAATTCATAAACGAGAAGGCAGTTATTTGCCAAAGTCACGTTTTGAGATACGAATAAAATATTCAAATGCAGATTTAAAAAAAAACTGTAATTAATCATATGTAAAAAAAACAGTACGGCAATGGTTTTAAAACCATAAAAGTTTTTGCTTATGAATCTTTAGATATTGTGTTATTGTAAAGTAGGGTCAACTAAATTATGTTTTATTCATGAAGTACTCGTTTTATCTGTAATGAAAAAAAGTATACCGTAAAGCAGTGTTAGCTAAATTCTGTTTCACTCATCTACTACTCGTTTTACCTATCACGAAGAAACGAAACTGAGATAATATGTGTCTAGGATACGTTGCCAAGAAATGAGTTGTCATAGTGGCTTGAAGGAAAAAAAATGTGAGGCTATAAAGGAAATACGTACGGCTGTTCGTGTGCCCCGTGGCGAGGACCAACACGGGGGCCACCTGAGGGCGCTCCGGCGCGAGGTACAGCTCGGCCTGCGCGCTGTAGAGGCCAAAGAGGCTCGCCCGGCACGCGAGGCGCAGGGCTCCCTGGCGCAGCAGGCCGGCCTGCACCGCCACCACCAGCGTGGCAACGCTTCTCGTCTTGCCCGTCTCGGCGGAAAAACTCTAGCGAAAGGAAAAGCGGGATAACGTATTGGTTATATTCACCGTCCTCGTACTAAAAATGGAACATATTTAAGATAAGGGAATGTGGAAGTCTAGGCATTAAAAGGGCTTATGAGCAGTCATTGGCAAGTTTAAGAGCCACTTTGCTCACTGTTTCGCCTATGTTTTAACATCAGGGCGCAGTTGGTAAGACGGCCAACTGTGAAACTGGTCGCGGGTTCGATTCCCGCCAGTTGCGAGAAAAAATCTTGCTGAAAAAATCTTTTTGAAAAAACACAAGATTTTCTTCTCAATTGGTTTGGGTGTTGTGGTGTATTTTTCATTACCTCCTTCCATATCCCCTCTTTCCCACCTGCTGGCAAGCCTTTAAATAGAGGCTTAGCGGGTAAAGCCTTAAAAAAATCCGCATTTACTCATTTTTTCTTTCTGTTTATTTTTGTTAAAATCTTATCCATTTCTGTTGTAATATGTTATTCTTATAACTCTCTAGAAAGCGAAATCCAGTATTTGTCTACAAAAATTTGGATAAACTAAAAATTTTTTTTTTTGTTTCTAGTGCCAGTCTAGAAACAATGAAACATTGCAGTGTGGGTGACCCTTAAAACCAATATTTTACGTCCACGTTGCAAGGTACCGAACCCAGGATCATGGTAGGCAAACCAGCGAACCACTGCACTAAGAGGCGGATTTACTCTCACTTGATTACCCTTTTAGGGATTTTTATCTGAGAAGGTCTCTATTAAATCGAAAAGACTATTCGACATTTATTTCAACAGTTGTGTCCGCTGGTATAATCACAATCGGTGCCCGTTGGAGTTAGCTTCTAATAGCACGTGTCCTATCAGCTTTCGTTTTATATTTTTGTGCAACTTTTATGATTAAGCTGTATAGTTTGTTTTGCATGTTAAAGTTATTAGTGTCCGGACGAAGAAACTGGTACGTCTTGAAACCGGTAGACATAGATAGGTCGGTAAGTGATTATTTAAAAATATTTAGTATAATATTATGTTAATAAAATTTGTATAAAACCACTCGCCGACTTATCTGTCTACCGGTTTCGAGACGTAACCCGTCTCTTCGTCAGGACAACAACACTACACCAACATGCAAATACCACTACACACCTTCACCATAGTAGATTTGCGAAAATATAAAATCGACATGCAGGTTAGACACATGCTTCACTACGCCACCACCGAGGGTTAATGACTTATGAAGCTAATATTTCAAAAGGATTAACAATCGGAAAAGGAGGAAAAAGGGAGGGGGAGGGTAGGGTGACCATTACAATGAAATATCGAATAATGGACTATATTGGAAAGTTACTTGATTATTGATTAATGGGATATTATTTTTCAAAGCCTTCTTTATGTAAAAAATCTCCATATTATTTACTTTCAGTCCATTATTATTTATGTGTAAAACTTGAACACCGGTATCTTTATTAAATTCATGATTTGAGTCTATAATGTGGTTGGCGAATTCTGAGAAGTTATTATTACTAAGACATCTCATGTGTTCTTTAACACGAGTATCGAAATTTCTTGACGTTCTTCCAATGTAGACTGAAGAACAAGAATTGCAATTTAATTGGTAGACATCCGAAACCGGTAGACAGATAAGTCGGTGAGTGGTTTTATACAAATTTTATTAACATAATATTAAAATGTTGGACCACAAAGTTAATGCTTTGAATATTAATAATATATTTAGTATAGTTTATTAAAATTAAAATGATTTATATTATTACCTTCTGCCTGTCAAGAATCCATCCTTTTCCCGCTTCACTCTTGTTTGCACTAACACCGCTACTCTTCCCAACCTTCGGCCCTTGAGCGTGTTCATGAGTGTTGTTAGCGAAATTGTGCATCGCGTTGGAAGGTTTTGTAATGCCTTTTTCCACGTCATTTTCGTCCGGAAAATGTTCCAGGGTTGTCCCGTTTATCTGAAAAGAATAAGCCAATCAATAAATTTAAAGATTCAGCTCAATCAATGTTAAATGTTAAACGCTGAGTAAAAATCAGTGATATTCTAAGATATCTACATTAATTTCCTATCTAGTTGATATATGTTATGTCGCCGCCGAATAGTTAAATCAGCCACTCAACAGAGCAGCTAGGCTGTTTATTAAATGTCGGCATTCACCTGAATGGTTAGGCTGTTCGTCGAATGAACGTTTTACGGAAGGATTGAACGTCGCGTAGTCTCTCTTTTTTAAAAAAATTTAAAGTAAGCAACAATATTTTGAGTTTATCTAAAATTTTGTAGACAAGGACTGGATTCAACTCCCTGGAGAGCTGTTAATATAAACATATAACAACAGAGATGAAGAACACAGTGTGTAAAGTGGCCACTTAAACCAGCCAATAACAGGTCATAAACCTTCACTAAAATGTTCTTCATCTCTGTTGTAATATGTTATAATGAACCGGGTTGTGGTCCTGTGGCTAGTATCACGGACCCACGGAGCAGTATTAAAATAATGACCTTAAAATAACGATAAACGTAAAAATTTATATAATTTATTGTGATCTCACTGAAAATCTAAACCGGAACTCTCCGTGTTGTCATTGAAGTATACAAACACTATATTTTCAGGTCAAAAACAAACTAACACAGAGTAAGCGGGCAATCACAGCGCGTATATGGATTTTTTCCTTTCATAATATTTACAACCCAATTGAATAGTGTAAAATTTAATTTTAACCTATATTTTTGGTGCATAAATATAACCTAAAAATATTTGACAGTGCGTTCCGCATGTTTACTTGTCGACAATTGTTAAATTACATAAGAAACGAAAGATACTGTCGATATTGTAGAACGTCGTCTCGGTCGCACGCGTCCAGTGTGGAATAATTGTATGAATGACAAAGACGGCGCTATACAAAGCGAATTAGTCAGGCAGTGTCTTTTTGTATATTACCGTTCCTTTCAGATCATTGATTTAAACATCAAAATTTCTACAAGCAAAAAATATTCTTATTAACTTTGAAAATAATGCTGAAATTTCTATGCATGAGTTTGGCCGGTCACCACGCTGCAATAAAAATCACCGGGCAAGATAAAATAACAATAGGGTTTAATATATTTAAAAAAAATAATCATTTGTCAATCGGCAGGTAAATACACAAAACAGTACACCATGAGGCCGACTAATCTCTACTCGATTTCTGTTTTTTTTCCCTGCGATTAGAAATTACATAAATACGACACTATACTAATTGGATTAGGCAGGCAGTCTATTTTTGCATGTTACCGTTCCTTTCAGTTCATTGATTTGAGCATCAAATTTCTTTAAACCAAAATTACTCCTATTTACATTGAAAATAAGGCTGAAATTCCCATGCACGAGTTTGACCGATCACCACGCCACAGTAAAAATCAGCGGGCAAGATTAAAGAACAGTAAGGTGGACTGATTAATAATAATATTTCAAATTATTTCATTTATCAATCGGCATTTGTCATCATTATCATACACGAAACAGTACACCGTGAGGCCGACTAATCTCTACTCGATTTCTGTTTTTTTTCCCTGCGATTAGAAATTACATAAATAAAACCAAAGAATAAAATAATAATAATATCCATCTACCCTAATTTTACCGGACCGAGTGGATAAGCGCGATACGTGTGAAACGGGCCCATATGACAGACAGAATTAATCATACTCAGACTATTAATATCATTATTTTATTTTTTATTAATATAATTATACATTTTTACAATTTTAACATTTCAATTTTAATATTTTTACTAAAACTAAAATCCCACCAAGACACTTTCTGTAGCTTGTTGGTGGAGATTATATTTATACTAACTTATATAATATTATCATATATGTATGATTAACAATGAATTAACATATATGTATGATTAACAGCAGAAAAGATCAGAACATACATGTATAAACAAATTGATATAATTATTTTTTTTCTTATTTTTTTTTAAATACAAGAAAATATACGAAAAATTGAAATATTTACACATGTCATAAGCTGCTATTCATATATAAACTTTTGATTAAGTAGCCACTCTCTTATTTTGCTCTTGTTACATTGTGTTAAATTTAAGTTCTTTCAGCAATAAATTAAAAATGCTAGGAACTAAATATTTGAGAGTTCTATTACCATACTTATTGCATACATTGGTACTACCAAACCATCATTTTATGTGAGGCGTGTATTATGGTTATGTTCGAGAGGAATTTTGAATGTATTGCTATTAAATTGTTCTAAAATGATGCAAAGCCCCAGTAATCTCCGAACAGGAAGAATTTTAAGTGTTTTGTACAGGAGAATATTATCACTTCTTTGTTTGTAAATCTCTGCTGATACAATTTTTTCAACTAAAGAGAACTGTAGACCCTGGATCATTAAAGTATTAGTTTTAGTCGAATGTCCCCACGACTTTATACCATACCTTATTATTGATTCTTCTAAAGAAAAAAAAACAATTTTAGAGTAATATTAGGCAAAATAAAAGATAACTTATACAAAGTGCTCAAAGGAGTCCGCAATCGATCACAAACTTTAAATATATGACGATCCCATCTAAAATTATGATCTATAAAAATACTGAAATACTTGTACTCATCTACAAATTCTATGAGTTCACAATTACACGGGTTAGAGATCATGTAAGCAATTTGGGCAATGAGCAACGATATTAGGCAAAACATATTTTTTAGCATATGGAGATTATAAATACAAGCGTTTAGTCATTAGTCTCTTTTGCATTTATAATAAGACCATAGTCATGAGCCCAATTAAAAAAAATGAAATCACTTTGCAGTATCTCTTGAGATTCTAATGGAGAAAAGAATAGATTTGGCAAATAAAATTCAAACAACATTCATCATTCATCCCTTTTAACTCCACATGTAATTTATGTATTTTTTCATAAATACTATGTATACTATGGGGATGATTAAGGTTAACGTGTATTTTAGTATTAGCATGTTCGTCAAATGAGTGTCCCGACGAAGAGACGGATAAAAAGTCGGTAAGTGGTTAAATACTTATATTTACTAACATTAATGATTAAATTAATGTAAATTGTATTTTTATTTTACTTTATTTGTCAAATTAACGGACAATGTACAATTTAAACAAATCATATAACGAAAAAAAAGCAATACAACAAAGAAAAGAAAAGACAAGTTAATACATTAGACAGGCATTATGGAATCCAGGTTAGTTCTACACACATTCAGTTAATTTATTGAGAATATTTTTTCAGTTTTTTTGTAAAAAAATTCAATTTACAATCAAAATAATTAAGATCTTGATTTTCATTTATTTAATCATTCCGGGCAGAAGCGCATGGAAACCAAAATTAGTCTTATAATTCTAAAACAGATTAAAAAAAGGATTTCGACGAAATACTCGTTTTCTTTCTCCACTCGAGTCATAAATAATTCTGTGAAACATAATACAGTGTACTAAAATTATTTCTATTTATATAATGTTCATTCACAATCTTAACAATGCTCACAATATCAAACATGATCATATTTTTAATTTTAATATAATAACAGAAAGATCACAAATGTAATAAGATTTTGGGTCTCTTCGTTTTACGTCGTGTTTTATTATTCACGGTTTGTACAAATAATATGAGAACCTTGCAAATAATATGATCGAGATAATAATTTGACTACAAGTAGATAGTTAAAGTTTTGCAATAATAGAATACATTTCTTAGAATGAAAGACATAATTTATGTCCATAATGAAGTTCCCAACGAAAGTAAAGGAAGCCTTTTACAGTCAAGATTCACGAATAGTATCTTATGTACAACTTTGTAATGGCGACACAAGGAAACTCGTAATAGTGTCGTCTCAATTCCATTCAAGTGGAGTTGTTATTTTATTGTTATTCATTTGTAATATAATCTATTAAAAAAACGAACGATTCTGAATTTTCTATTACAGGGGAATAAAAAACGCGTTTACCTGGGTGCAAATTTTTTATTTCGTTAATTAAAAAAACTCACGATTAATCAAATTTATGAAGGATTGTGTGTTTTCCTTATTTTTTCCACAAAAAATGATATACCACTTCAATAAGAATATTTAGTACTACGGGAAATTGAATATAAATACACGAAAGCATTTAATTGGGAGAAATCACAAAAACGGTTTTAATAAGATTGATCTACTTTGAAAATAACCAATCAATTTTAGAGTTGTTTATGTATTGTGATAGGTTTTCGGGTTCCGGGAAGTGTTTTTTTTCAACGTTTAGTGTATTTGGTCAACACAACTTATCGATGATGACTCGTGACATCACATACACACTATTTTTTGCCTTAGTTTGATAATCTATTGACAAAAGAAAAATGTAAAAAAAACACTTAACTTCTTTATTATAATAAACTATATGCGATTATTTGTGAATTAAAAATATTTAATATTAAAATAATGAATAACAACATCTAAAATATAGTACTGCCAAAATAATAATAACATATATAATCTATTACATAATTTGGATCTGATTTCTGTTCAAAATAATGCACGACTCAAATACTTATTTAAATATGTATTTTGTATTTTTGCATCACAAAAGGCAATTTGGGTTAATAACAGCAGTGAATATGTCGCAAAAAGTTTTTGAAAAAAAAAATGTTTTTAAATATTATAATCTCACCGGGCATCAAATCCAGAAACTACTACCACTCCCCACGAAAGTCGGCATTGATGTAAATAAAAAATTCACGAAATATCGCAAAAAAGGAATGTTACACAGTGTGTAAAGTAGCCACTTAAACCAGCCAATTACAAGTCACAAGCCCTGTAAATGCCTAGACTTCTATATTCCCTTCTCTAAAATGTTCTCTATCTCTGTTGCAATTTGCTAACATTGTTCAAAGTTTATTTTTGATTAAGGAATGTTTCAATCCCTATCTGTAAGTTATAGATTGCAACTATGACAGTTTATTGATACAAATATATAAATTTACTAGCGGACTCGACAGACGTTGTCCTGCCAGATCGTTGGCTTGCCTGCTATTACCTTGGAAAAAGGCTTTTCATTAATAAGCCGGTACCAGGTACTTGTTCATGATTGAATTTCAAAACTAAAAAAAACATTTTCAAATATAGAATTATTTTTTAAAATGTCAAACTCGGCTCTTTTCACCAATAAGGGTGCACTTTATTCATGAATGCAATTTTCAAAAATGTATTGAATGACAGTTAATATTATTTTAGTATTACCGAAATTCCAGTAAAAAGAAATAGATAAGTAGAAATTATAAGGAAATTATAGGAATATTCTGATTGGGATCTATGAAAAGAGAATGTGTAAACATTCAAAAACAAACTTTATTTAAACACATTTTTTTTTTTTTTGGATATGCATTCTCGTTGAATGCAACCTGGTAGGTCGATGAAAAAGAGATTTATGCTTCTAACTTTTTTTTACAGATTCGAATGAAAATTTGAATATCTACGAACACGCGCAGCGCAAAAATCTACATTTTGCTGAAAATCGCACGTAAATCAGTCTAGCCGTTTAGGAGGAGTTCAGTGACATCACACGTACAGAAGAATTATATTTATAAAGATTTATTAAATTAATGGACAAGCCCATCAGAATTGTATCAAAACGAAATTCGTATTTACTTACGCTATAGCGTACTGAAGCAAAATACGTGCACTCGAATTGCAATTGTAGAAAATACATTTCAAGTGCTCTCCCAATGGACCTACAAATAATATATATTCGGAGTAACAACTTACAAGTCTCCTCCTTCCACAGATTACGGATACATGTAGATATACAGAAATATAAACATACTACGGATGGTATTGGGAAAGTCTGAGCTGGGCTGGTGCCATCATATACTTACCAACTATTCTAAATTTCTCAACAATACGAGCGATAATTTTGAATGATATGTACATTGTATGTTGTTTGTTTCTTATGTCTTATGTCTTCATGTTATATTTTATTTTGCGTAGCTACTTCGAATATAATATGTAATGTATGTCTTTAATAAGATTGTTGTGCGTCGAAATCTTCGTAGAAAAGATCTGATTTTTTTCTGTTCGGGAATTGGTCCAGATTGTTAGATATTTCAACGCAAACAGGTAGAATCTTTAAATTTATTTCAACAGAGAGGGAAAACATTTTTGAGAAGGTCATATGGAAGTCTAGGCATTTACAGGGCCTATGACCTGTTATTGGCTGGTTTAAGTGGCCACTTTACAAACTGTGTAACATTCACCATTCTGCCCATGTTTGAACATCCACATTTCCTCAACTCTTCCATCTGTTGACTTTTGTGAAGTAAAAGAGCTGAAACCTTTATCACGTGGGTGAGAGGTAGAATCTTACCCATATACTAAAGGTACGAAAAATGGGTAATGAAGGGTTTTAGAAATGTGAGTAAAGTGGTGCATATTACATAGAATTTAATAAAAATAATTGTAATAAAATAACTAGCTAAATTATTAAATCGGAAAAAATACGAATTGCTGAAAATTATAAAAGTACGAGTACGATGTATGTGGGCCTTTTTCTGTTTGTAAAATATAAAATAATCTATTAATGTGGAGATAATATTATGCGAATGCAGAGATCAAAGCTACACGGGAAATGGTAATGAGTCCACTCATTCGTTTAAATTGAATACATTGAGGGGTTTTCAAATTCATAACTTGACTTATAATAAATTTGCGTTAGTAAATTCGTGAGTAGAATAACGAATAATGTTTTTCAACCAATGACGGTTATTTTCTTTATTACTTTGACTATAACATAGTTCTTTACTACTTTTTTTATTACTTCAACTACCGGGTGCGGTATTGCTACATCCCTTGTTCCGAAAGGCTTATGTGATGCGAGGATTGGTCGTAGAAGGATTAGGATGATGTCGGTATGTACTGTCAGTTGCAAACATGATGTGGACGAATGCACAGCGCGCTTTTGCCGTAGAAGCGTACATCCTAAAAAACGAGTCTATGATAGCTATCCAACGCGCGTTCCGTACTCGGTTCCAAATTCGACCGAAAATCGATTGCATTGAGGGTAAAAAAACTTCAGGGAAACAAGATCTGTCGTCAGAAAAAGAAGTGTAAGACCTCGAACGGCCCGAACACCCGAGAACATTGACGCAGCCGGGCATTCAGTTTTGCAGTCGCTTAAACGCTTTGCCCGCAAACATGCTACCGCCCCTCGACTTTCCGACCGCTCTTTGAGAAGAAATATTCTTATTGTCTAAGAGTTATTAGAACGTGATTTCGGCATAATCGATTTGCGGCATGTGAGAGTTTCCCGAGAAGTAGATTTCCTCGAGGGCTATGGTAATATTTATTGGCCACCATATGCCAGATTTGGCCATCTGCGTTTTTTTTTTCGGGGTTATTTCAAAACCGAACTTAATAAACATCATCCACGGAACTTAAAAAACCTGACCGAGCCAACCTGCATGAAAATTCTCTGTATACCCCAAATACTCCGGAGAGTCGTGCGATGCTTCAGATATCTCTTGCAGAAGTGTTTAGATAATGACGGGCACAACTTGTCTAATGTCTTATGGGCACGCACTGACACGCTGCATTTCAATCGTTTGCAACACCAAGTGTAAGGCGCAGACCGGAACTGCATGACATCGGCATGATCGAGGCCCTTCAGATTCTTCACGTCCCTCGTTGACTCCAGTTCGTTTTGCGTTTTGCTATTTCTAATACCTTCAAATACTCAGTTAATATAAATTCTATTCATGGTTAATTCATTCGGTGTTGTACTTAATTTAATGATTTTTGGTATAATCTTTCTCTATTATCTATTAAAACCTCAGAACAGTGTAAGTGAATCTTTCATTTAATTTTACGCAAACTTACAACAAAACTGCAGTAAGCAACCATTTCATTCGAATTCTATGGTGTACATATTATGCACTTTAGACTTAATACTAATTATTCAAATTTTGGCTCTCTTTCGCCTTTCCTTGTACAGCCATTCTCAATGCTTCTCATAAAAAATTATGATCTTTAAAAATGATTATATCTCACACATTTTAATATTTGAGAATATTATGTAAAATGTTAATATTTACTTAATAAAGGTGATGTCTAAAAGGCATGTTATTTTTTAGTGGGTTGTTAGTTAACGATAACAGTTTTAAAGTTCGACTTACGCAATAATATTTTGTTGAACACATTATAATAAATCGGGAATTTAGCGTTTGAGGTTGAATAATATTAAATCATAGAATCACGTATGGTGTACGAATAGACTTTCACTGCCTTAGTGGGACCCCATTATATGTCCCTATTTAATACTGCAAAATATTCCCAAGAAAATGGAATAATAATATATAATAAATGCATTTTCATACTTACGATATGTCCGTTGAGAATCCATGTAAGATTAGCTGGGGGGTGCGAGGGAGGGGCGGAGCACCGCGCCCTCAGCAGGTCTCCGGGGGCCACGCGGGGACGCTCCGACACCAGGGAGGGCGGCGCGGAGGGTACTTCTGCAATATTTCAGATTATATATTTTTTAGCTGTAATAAACCATTAATTAAATTAACATAGTCGAAATAAATATTTCAGTATTTCAATCACGTTAATTTAATTTTTAGTTCATCAGGGCTAAAAAAAATACGGGAAATTATCCATAAAGTAAAATATTATTTGCTCTACAAAAATGGGTTTGTTTTTATGTTTTTTCTTTAAAACCTGTTACTGATTAATATATTTTTTATTTTTTTTACAAGTATTTGGATTTTTGTTTAAAAAAAAAACTACTTATGGCATAAAATCAAAAACTATTTAGTAGAAAGTTAAAGATAACTTTGTTAACTTTCCATTGTGATTGGGGCCCTAGAATAGTAATGTGAGCATCTGAAGTATCGTTAAAGTTGAGATAAAAGTATTCATGATTCCACTTTATAATACTATTCATATTAAAATAATTTAACTTGCCACTTAAACCAGCCAATGACAGGTCATAAGCCCTTGACTTCCATATTCCCTTATTTAAGGTATTCTCCATCCCTGTTGTAATTTGTTAATCTTAATGACCCCCGAGGGGGTGAAATCCAGTCTTTTGTCTATGAACATTTGGACAAACTCAAATATTGTGATGAAACCAACTGGCCCAAAAAGAAGTTTAAAAATTGAAAAATTGTTTTCATGCGTTGCCTAGTATGTGAAATAATTCAGTCAGATAAATATCTTCACAACAATAAAGGTTTCAGCTCTTTGACTTCACTAAAATCAACAGATGGAAGAATTGAAGAAATATGGATGTTCAAACATAGGCAAATTGGTGAATGTTACACAGTGTGTAAAATGGCCACTTAAACCAGCCAATGACAGGTCATAAGCCCTGTAAATGCCTTGACTTCCATATTCCCTTATTTAAGGTTTTTTCCATCCCTGTTGTAATTTTTTAATTATATAATACACAGACTTTTAAACACAGCGAGGTAGGCAGCTGCTGTTTGACATTGTTGTTTTTTTATATTTCTGTTAATTATTTTTTAAAAAATGAATTTAAATAAATCAAAATAAGATACCGGCGGAATAGCAGAATAAAAATATTATAAATTTTGATAAAATAATTTAAAAAATACAAAAATTTATGAATTTCGGAAGGCGATCCTAAAGAAACACAAATCATTAGAAGTTAAGAGTATCAGTTACCTTACTCTTTCAAAAAAAAAAAACGCTTTTTTTACAGGCCGATTTCCGTTGTTCTTCATATCTCCATGGGTCCATGGATTTTGATATTGTGTTAAGATTTTTAACATTTTGAGTTCTTATGTCAATTACTGTTGATCTGGCAGAATATAATGTATTGTATTCAGTAGAAAATGTTGAGTTGCTTCTTGGGTCGTAGGTCTATATTTCAGGCAATTATTTGGCACGTGTGCGTTTTATGGATCATTGGACTTTGACCCCCCAGTCCACTTGATTTATTTTTACAGGATTTTTGCCTGAGTCGAGAGCATTTGTTCAGGGTTCCGGTTCTATTTCACAAACAAAACTAATTCGTAATTATCAGCACTCCCTCCATATAATAAAAAACCGTTTAAGAGATCGAGGAACTTCCCGACTGTTTCGTTTATACCTTAAGCAATTTTTACGTTTAAAATATTCAATTTCACAAACCGCGATCAAAATAAAATAGAATTTAACTTTACTCCTTTCACAATAAGTTTAAAAAAATTAGACGAAACGCTTTTATGGAGTGCATATTGCAGTCACAAAAACAGTAGCAAAAAACTGTGTTATTTTCTTGAATAACTCTTTGAACTTACAAATATCTATTTGAACTGTAGTGTTTCATACATTTTTAATGATTTGGAAAAGTATTAGTATCCTGCCGCCTGGCCGCAATAAAAATTATCTGAGGCGAATCTAAGGCGGCAAATGTAGATACGTAGACAATAATATTCTTTCGCGAAGAACTTTCTCCCTTCTCTCACCCCCTGCCTGTCTTCCACCCATTGAAGATTCTTCTATTCCATTGGAGACATAAATGTAGGAACGGTGATGCGCACCGGCATGTTACACTTCATTTAACGCTCTCGGCGGTAGTCAGTGATGAGCGGGTAAGGATGCCAGATTTCACCAATCAGGCATCGCTGTCACTTGCTGATACGAACACCGCATCCTACAATAAGGATTTAAGGATTTTTCAAATTATTATTTAAGACAGGTGACGTAATCGCTTATCTTGCTAAGATTGGTTTGTAAGATTGATATCATTATTCGCCGGGTTGCTACGATAATAAAAGTCGTACGTTATCATAAAAAATAATATATTTAAATATGTATTTAATAAATAACGAAATTTAGAAAAATATATTTTTTTACAGTCTTTATTCAATGAAATACACACAATATTAATACGTTATAAAAAGAACACTAAGAATTAAAAATATATATTTTGTCCCGATAAACTATTAAATAACGGGTGCTCAGACATTAATTTTAATTAAGAATCAAACAAAAGAGTACAGGCATAAATCTGTATACATATAAAACAATGAACATATATTATTTTGTTTTAGATGCTTTGAAACATTAAAAATATCATTAAGAAGATTGAAAAGAAGAAACTCAATAAAACCAAATAAAATGTTTTTTTTTTTAAATAGGAAAATAGAGAAAAATACTACTATTAAAATTGAAGAATAGCCATTTACTTGAATATATTTAAATAGTGTGTGCTTATAAATGTAATCAAAACAAGATAAAAAGAATCTGAAGAAAAAATAAAAATAACAAAAAATTAAAAGTTTAGGAAAATTATTTTCTGTTGAGCAAAATAAAAATGTTTGAGTTCTAATGATTTAACCAAATATTTTCCATTTTGTTTTTCCTTTTCATTTCCTCTTGTTGTTAAAAACCGATTAAAAAAACTGGAAACATGTGGTAGAGTGAGGTTCGAACCTCGGACTTCTGATTCATCCCTGACATTATCAAAGAACCACAACTTATCTGAAATTCAACTAAACATTATAACCCTTTCTATGAAAAAAATTTTTTGATCCGCGTTAAACTGTTAATTAAGGATTGTAAAAAATAAAACATTTGCGTTTTTTCAATGTATCTTATTATTATGTCAATTTCGAGGGCCATTTTCAAAGAGTTGTAAATAGTTTAGTATTAAAAATAGGAATTTAGTTGTTATAGTGCGGGATGCGAACTTCCTATCCCTGATTCGTGAGTCGGTGAACTATCACAATATGACCACAACCCGGTTCGATTACTTTATATAAGAAAATATTTTTTTAAACACTGCTTACTAAAATATTAGATACAGTATTCTAAATATGGAATGTAAATATAACTGTATAGTGGAAAGAAATGGATTTAAACGAGGTAAAAGTTGGAAAAGATAAACTACCCCCAGAGGAGTTTTGTCACAAAAAATATGATATTTTTATGTGTTATAATTATTTGTCGGGTAAACATAAATGAATGTAAACACACGTCTGTAAACAAAGCACACGAAATCATCGAAATAAGAAACCTTTTATCTACATTGTGTTTATACAAAGCAAATAGAAGGAAAAAAACATATGGATATATTTTTGTTTAGGAAAAAATGATTTTATTTAATAATAAAATTGTCTATTTTGTGTGTTTTGGAACCCAACAGTTCCTTTGTCAAGGTAAGAAAATATTTCATATCTTACTAATGTTTTACACTATAAATTCGCCGGATTGATTTCAATTTAGTATTTATAGTAAACAAATACGCCGTTAATTGATTTTTAAAAATCACCAAAATAATTTTAATATATCCAAATGTTTTTAAAGATAACTGGATTTCTCTCCCGAGGCAGTTATTAACTATGAAAAGACAGTAGTAAAAAAAGGGACTCTAACGTCGTGTTACACAGAAAGAGATAAGATATTTTGAAATTTAGGGATGCCAAACTATAATCAAACATAATTTATAATATAAGGGAGTGTCCACGCTCTATACAAAAAAATACAAATAAGTCTCAAAAATTGTGTTATGCTTATGGCAATAAGAAAAAAAACTTTTAAAAAATCATCTATGGCTCGCTAAAATGGATTGAAATTTTCGAAAAATAAGAAAGTCGGTGAAAGAAAAAAAAATAAGAACGGAAAGTGTTAATGTTTTTTTTTTTCAAAATATAGAATGTTATTGATTGATTGAATCATTAAAAAATAAGAACACTAAAGAAAAATAAATTTATTTCAGATTAGACGAACATAAAAAATAGCACATTTATTCGACTTTTTAAAGCTTTTTAATGAATAAAAAAAAAAGTTTTTAAATGCATAAAAAGGTATATGAAAAAATAAATAAGCAAACAATTTTAATTTTAAATCTTTCTTAGAATTAAACGTTGGCATCACTTTTTTGTTTCTGGCAACTCATTAAACATCGGAGACTTTCTGGCAAGTCATTAAACATCGCGTACTTTAAGTATTGTCAAAAAACAAAATTATAACTTTACGTCAGTCTTTTGATTGCAACAACACGACGCCTTTAACAACATATAAAACGGGTGTCAATGAAATTTTTGAGGATAACTTTAAACATAACATAACATACTGAGTACTGTAACGTAACATAATCCACTGAGTACTGTAACGTAACATAATCCACTGAGTACTTATACACCTGAGGTTCTCTGCTGGGGTTGTTGTATGTGCAAGAGGTGTAAAAAGGTAGGGCTGGCTTTGATAGCCACTGTCACCTAACAGAATGCCATTGTGAAATTGCTCAGCCTCAAACTTGGCTTTTATCAAAGAATTATTGAATCTAGTCTGGTCGTGGCTGGACCCAGGCCACCGGGCAACAACATCTCTTATGATTAAATCTGCATCACAAATGGCTTGAAAATTAATCGAAAATACTCCTTTTTGGTTTCCGGTATACCTCGGCATTCTTTCCTCCTAAAACCAATAAAATTTAATCAATCTACGTAATGGGAGAAATGTGCAGAAGAGTACACAGTGACATGAATTATATATTATTTAATTTTCAAGAGTAGTTAAATGAAAGGTCATTTTTATCATAATGCATTGTTATCCTTTTAGAGGCAGTATAATATGATTATATAATTTATGTTTAATTATTATGAGATAATATTTAAATAGCATACTTGGAGAAATTGCAACATACGTGCAGTCTATAGCTCCAATGACCCTCGGGAAATGTGCCAAATTATAAAACCCCTGTTTTAAAGGACCCAAATCTCGAGAAAAGCGAATGAAGGTTGTCCGGAGAAGTGCTATGGCCTCAGAAACTTCTTTTATAAATCAGCATGCAGATGATTTACTCACACCACTGAAATCTCCAGCAGTCAGCAAATATAAGCCCATTGCAAAATATCTTAATGTCAACAGTAACTTGATAATTGTTGGCACAGCTTTATTCCTGAAATGATAACTCGTATTATTGTGGTTCTTAGAGTAGAAAAAGTTAATATTCCATAATTATGTAAAGAACTTCTACAAACCGAGTGCTTCTGGAACAAATTTGATGTTCAATCAAAGCATGGATTTCATTGACAGCTGGTTTTGTCAAGCGAAATCTTGACCTAAAGTCGACTTCAACTAACGTCTCGAAGTAATTTTCTCTAGGCCTATAAACTTTTTTTCGCCAAATTCCAATCATTTCTTTTTCATAAAAATTTGCCCACAAGCTCTATCAGTTCCATAATTTATAAAAAAAACACACACTTTCCAAACTAACAAATCAAAACACAAACCCTCTTCGCAAACCTGTAAAATTGTTTTGCCGCTATTTTATTCTTTCTATAGGTTATGATTAGCAGTTAATCATAGGGAAGAGCTTTGAGCAGTTTACTCAGGGACTTAATCGCCGAATAGCGCTACTTAGCGCTGGTGAAACAGGTTATTTGTTTTACTCGACGAGTAGTTCTAATCAAGACTTTACTCATATGTGCTGAAATAGGCTCCTAGTGTATCAGAGTAATTATTTTGTATAATTAAAGTGCTTATATATATGGTATTATGATTTTTTAAATTTATTTTTTCTATTAATTTTTAAACATGATATAATTAGGATGTGTAATTTTTTTTAACTGCCTCTCTCAGGGAAGCTGGAAGCGTCTTCACTTTTAGATCGAAATGGAATTTGCATATTATGGATAGAGATATTTTTTTGTGTATTATTTAGTTTTTAGATATATTTATTTTCGGTGTACATAGTTAAATTATTCAATAATGTTATTAGTAAATTAATTTTAGTTAATTTGTAAATAAAATAAATAAATTCGACAACGATCCACGATTGTATCGATCCTGGAAGAAAGTAAAGACTCGGTTCCAGGCAACATGGCTGTCATCATCCTCCTCTCTTCATAGTGGAGTGTAGGTATTTAGTAAATTTTCATTTCAGTACCAGAGAAATGGTAAAAAGCATACTCCCACTTATAAAAAAAGTGAAGTAAAAAATTTAATTTTATATAAGGCAGTAAAAAAATATTATGAAACGGGAAAAACATTTATGAATATAAAAAAAATATAAAGAATTATACCGATGGTTAAGAAATACGCGTTACACAACTAAATATATGTCTTTAAATTTATTTCAACAGAGAGGGAAAACATCTTTGAGAAGGGAATATGGGAGTCTAGGCATTTAGAGGGCTTATGACCTATCATTGGCTGGTTTAAGTGGCCACTTTACACACTGAGTAATATTCACTATTCTACCCATATTTGAGCATCCACATTTCCTCAATTCTTCCATCTGTTGATTTATCTAAGCCCTGTAAATGCCTAGACTCCCATATTCCCTTCTCAAAAATGATTTCCATCTCTGTTGAAATAAATTTTAATATGAATAACTCCCAAGGGAGGAAATCCAGCCAGTCTGCAAGCATTTGGACATACTCAAACATTGTTGAAATATATGTACATTGTTATTATTAGAGTACACGACAGAATATGTTTACGTCTGCCGTATTTCAAAATTCTAAATAAATAAGGACATTTGTGCGTTTCGTTTGTTTTATTATTAATTTCTTAGTGATTTGAGTTATTACAAGAAAATCATAGTCATTCTCTTTACTGGTAGTTTTCCGCTCGAAAGTTAGATAAAGTAGATTGGCCCACTGCCAGGAACTTTGGCCTGTTGTAAAGATCAGAAGTGACTTTCCGCGGAGTCATGTTATTTTACTTTACAGTATAAAACGGCCAGTTACGCCCCCCCTATCTTTCTTACGAACGGAGGGTGGGGAAAAAGGAACGGATTCATTGCGAGCTCAAGTGCTCTCCAGCCTACTTCGTAAAGCAAACTGCTCCCTTTTGTAATAATAACATTACCATTCTTTGACTGATATATAATAAGTGTATTTTTTTTTATAATGATGAACAATAACTACTGTAATAAATAATTGATTGATTTACCAACAACTTGCATGTAGCTCGTCTTCATAGCTGTGTGGAATGAAGGCGCATCCGCCGACACCTCACAGCGGTAGCGGCCTGAGATGGGCGGCGTCACGGAGCGGAGTACCACCGCCGAGGGACCGGACCTCGCCAACTGCGGAATATTCAGCCGGTAAGTGTTATTACAACATTCCATATACTAAATACTTCGCATGCACGATGCATATGGATGGCTTATTGGGAATGCTGCTTTTGGTCGTACCGGCAGCTCAGGCTGAGCCTGTCTGGTGCTGCAGGTAACTGTTACTCGGAGTGAGCGGTGATTACTTACGTCTACATCCACTCCGGGCAGAGGGAAGACCTTGGTGTGGGGCAGCTCCTTGGGGATGTACCGGAAGAACTCCTCGCGGCCCCGGTACCACTTGAGGCTGTAGAGTGCGTCCTGCTCCAGGTCGTACCGGCAGTTCAGGGTCACCGTGTCTCCTGCTGCAACAGCCTCGGGAACTGTTACTCGAACATCTCGAAGTCCACCAACACCTGTGAATTTCACATTTTAAGCATATTTTTTTCCTATTGTATATTATTAAATCCCGAAGTTTAATATTACGAAACATAGTTTAGTTGTTTGTTCAATCGCGACAAGCTTCGGATAGACGGATTATTCAAACACGGTTATGATTAAGTAATCTGTTTTTTGGATTACTGCAGTGCAAATTAAGAAACAACACCAAACAGAGGCTCGTAATTAAGCAAAAACTTCTAAACAGACAAATCTGCGCAATAACTTACAAAAGTGCGTAAATAATAAATAAATTTCTCCAACAAACGTACTTAATTAACCTCTGGATTGTGAACAAGAAAGATTTGTTGCCTAAAAAGGCCGAGGGGTGGATATAAATCCTCCCTTTTCAGCAATTTTAGCCAACAGCAGCGCTAATGAAGTTGTTTCATTTCAATGGTTGTGAAAAGAAATAAAAAGGAAACAAACAAACATTTTGGTGCCATTACCCACATAGGCACATAATACTTGTAAATTTGTATGCGCCTGTTACATGGGCGTTGTTTACTTTTGATTAAATGTGACTTGCTTACATTCATTATTACATTTAGTTCCGGTTTTAGAAAAAAAACCACAATGGATTAAAAAAATGAAAAGTACTCGTGTTTTTTTAATAACGTACCTAATACGTAATAAACCAAAATATAAAATAATGATTTTACTCAGGGTTGGTATATTATGAACGCAATTGTAACGTGTTAGAGCGCGAATTTAATACGTAAATACGCGCTAAAATGCGTTAAAATTGCGTTAATATTGCTAGTCTAGTGTTCTTTTGTAGCCCAGAATAATCCTTTGTATTTAAAAGAATGTCCGCCTTGTTGTCTAGTTTTCAGATAAATATAGATCTTTGCGCTGTGCGTGTTGATATGTAGATATTAACATCTCTAATATAATGTGTTAAAAATAAGTTAGGAGCATAAATGTTTTATTCATCGATCTACCAGGGTTGCATTCGAGGATAATGCATTTACAAAAAAATGGGAAGATGTTGTTTTTTTGTGTATAATAAAAGTTTCTTTTTGAATGTTTATAAACAACATTAGCTTTTTATGGATTCCAATCAGATTCTTTTCTTAAGTTCCTTATAATTTCTTCCCATTTTTTTTTTTTTACTGGATGTTTGGTAAATACTAAAATAACAATTAATTCAAAACATTTTTAAAAATCGTATTCCTACATAAGTACTCTGTTGGTGAGAAGACCGGAGTTTGACGTTTGCAAAAAGAATGCCATATTTGAAAAAAAAAAAAAAAATGTTTTGGAATTCAACCATAAGCAAGTACCTAGGTACCTACTTAAATTCAATATTAATAATTTTTAGTTTTGGAATTTAATCACAAACAAGTACCTAGGTACCTTCTTATCAATGAAAAGTATTTTTCCAAAGTAATAGCAGGCAAGCCAACATTCGGGCAGGACAACATCTGTCGGGTCCGCTATAGCATATAAATATGGTATGACATAACCATGAAGAAAGAAAGAAAAAAAACAAACAAGATTAACATACAACAATGTTTGAGTATGTCCAAATGCTTGCAGACTGGCTGGATTTTCTCCCTAGGGAGATGTTCATATTCAAATTTATTTCAACAGAGAGGGGAAACGTTTTTAAAAACGGAATATGGAAGTCTAGGCATTTACAGGGTTTATGACCTATCATTAGCTGGTTTAAGTGGCCACTTTACACACTGTGTAACAAACATGGGCAGAATGGGGAATGTTACACAGTGTGTAAAGTGGCCACTTAAACCAGGCAATGACAGGTCATAAGCCCTGTAAATGCCTAGACTTCCATATTTCCTTCTCAAAAACGTTTTCCCTCTCTGTTGAAATAAATTTAAAAGATTAACATATGCTGATAGAGCAACAAAGAGGACTTATTTGCAGTATTTCTTTAATTTTTTTTTTTAAAAGAAGGTGTTTATCTTTACCTTCCATGCTAACCCAAGACCTTAAACCTACTTTAAACGGTATCAGTGATTTAATTGTTTTGTAATTCTTTAGGTAGAAGATTGAAAGATCTTGGACCAACATGTAAGGAGTGCCTCTGCGAACTTAGTTCTGCATCCTGGAACTGACAGTACACTATCGGATCCACTGCTAATCCGATTTATAAAATTACTAAATAATTAACTATATTCTAATATTTAACCCCTTTGATGTTCAGTCGTGATTCTCTTAGGTACTCGCGCATTTGGCATTCTTTGAACTGTCCAGCCCATCTCAACCAGAACAGTTTTATGTGTGTTGAGATACTTATTTATTTAAAGACTTATACACGTATACAGTTTACATACATGCATAAGGGCAGGCATATTGCCTTAAGGCAATTTATTTCTACCTACCCGAACCTTTCAATTTGAGAAAACCAGTGTTATATAGCACTATGCTTTGCTTTTGCTGTGACTGGGTACACGACACTGTTTTCATGTCACATATGTTCAAAATACGTAATAAATTAGGTTTACTAATGCACCACTGGCCTTAGATAGCGAAATGAGAATGATGATGATACTTGTATTGTAACTGTGTCTTTACCAGTCGTTGCAAAGTTTAGCTAGTATTTGAAATCTTGATAAGTCCGGTTTGTTCACTTTTAAAAATATTTTCATGCTTAATCGGGTGGCTTTTTCCTTCCAAGGCGCATCAGCATCGAATGAAAATATACAAAGTGAACTATATAAGAAGCTACATGGGTATAAAGTAGAGTTCGGTATTAGATAAGCACCTTTGCGTTATATGTAGTATATGTGGATAAATAATGGCTCTTTGGAAGCAAAGTTAGACGAGTTGACTCGAACTTTGTATCCACACTGCTTGTTGGTCGAAAACAACGACTAATGCGCACAGTTTTACAATAATTGTTACACCCAAATCCTTTGGAAAGAATGAATGTAATTTACGAAAGGTTTTTTATTGATTCACCTTTGATGTACCTACATAAAAAAAAGGAAGTTGATTATTTGTTGCTTATTATGTACAAGGCTTATTATTGTTCACGCCAGCTGGTGCAGGGTTCTCGCTTCGACGGTCTCGCCAGTCTCGGGTGACATGCGAACGAGAAAAAAGACACACAGTTTCTTCAAAATATTATTTATTTTCTAAATTTAGCAATGTCACATAAATTACAATAAAAAACAGTCTGAAAAAGTTGAGCGGGCACATAGTCATTAAACAAACAAATCAGCTCAAAAAAAACCACAGGGCAATCACACCCTCACACTCGCAACTCGTAACACTCGAGGATGCGTACAAGCCTCGCCTGTCACTTAGGACCTTCCGTCATTGTCTCTAGAGGCTCACTATTGAATGCCACAGAAATAATAATTATTGCAACTATCCTTAAAGATAACTGCAGTTCCTTTAAATGATTACGTAGGTAACCACATTTACCTAATACACGTAACACTCGAGGATGCGTACACTCCTCGCCTGCTACGGTCTGACTTTCCGTCAGCAACTCTACAAGCGCACTTGCAGACTTCAAGATGAAGACTAAAGCTTGTTCCTCTCTCACAAGCTTTCCAAAACCTATTTCGATTACATTCTACAAAAAATACTGATATTTTAGTGCCAAACTAAATATATCTAAGACCTTTTCAAACAATTACAAGATTTCTCTTCTTCAATAAATTAAATTATATGTGACATCCTAGGACAAGAAACAATAAACTAAACTAGGATCTTAACACAGGACAAATGTCCGGCTCTTTGAAATATTACATAAAAAAATACAAGGGTTCAAAGTATACACAGATAAATAAATATCTCAACTTCAGTAGACGACATTTAAAAGGGCATAAAACAATAATTCACGATATACGACACTTTTGAAATAAATGAACATGTTGCAAAGCCAAACAATAGC
Source organism: Micrasema longulum (assembly GCF_059751315.1). Taxonomy (NCBI): domain Eukaryota; kingdom Metazoa; phylum Arthropoda; class Insecta; order Trichoptera; family Brachycentridae; genus Micrasema; species Micrasema longulum. Next base: position 130,784 of record NW_028279333.1, read on the forward strand.
ATCTGAAATTGCTAGTCGGTATACAAAATTAACCAATAAAGCGTTCTTTGTAAAGTATTATTTTAACCCGCCAAATCTTCGGAACGAAGTTAGTAATTTAAATGCGTTCTGTAAAGAATTATTTACCAAACGGAATATTGCTCAATTTAGTTTTGGCCCCAACACTTTTATTTACTGAATTAAAATCGACTAAATAACTACTGTACCGATTTACATGCGGTTTTTTTCGATTAAATTTGCGCTTGGCATTTTTAAAGTTTTAAAAATCTTCAATCTAATCTGCAGAAAAAAGTTAGAAGTGTAAATGTTTTACTCATTTACCTGCATTAGGCGAGACTGCATACAGTAAAAGATTGGGAGGCTGTTGTTTTTTTTAATAAAAAAAAGTTTTTATTTGAAGGTTTACAAACAATATTAGTTTTTTGTGAATCCTAATAAGATTTATTACTTAAATTCCTTTTAATTTCTACACTTTTATTCCTTTTTGCTGAATTTTTGGTAATGATAAAATAATATTAACTGTCATTTAATACATTAAAAAACATTGTATTTTCACATAAAGCGCACCCCTGTGGGAAAAAAAGAATAAGCATAGTTTGACGTTTGCAAAAAGAATTCTATCTTTAAAAATAATTATTTTAAGTTCTGGAATTCCATCATTAACAAGTACCTAGGTACCTACTTCCCAATTAAAATTGTACTTTTTTTTTTTCAAAACGTATTCTCATATTTCTTATCCGAATTATGACATTGAAGCAGCGGTTTTTCTACACGCTTTATATATTTACCATTGACGTGTTCCTATTATTTGTTTTTTTCGATAGTTAGTTTATTGTGGCATATATTATAAACACGGTTTTACATAACACATCATTTAATAGGAACCTATCTTCCGTGTTGTAGGAAGGTGGATAATGTATATCAAACATTCAATTGTGTTTATTTTAGTTTTATAATATGTTCACGATAAATATGATTTTGGTGTGGTGATGGGAGTTGAAACTCTTTCCCCGGTTCCGTAGTCAGAAAACACGATGTTGGTGTTACAAACAAGGTTTATTTATTACATGGCGAGAGTAATTGCGATAATAAGTTGAACTGACTGCTCTTAAACTACACGTTGGATCTGAGTAACTGCGTTGAGCTGACTTGGTCGAGTTAACTCTTTGGGCTGACTTGCAATTGCTGGCTAGGCGTTATCACGCACTGTGGTTTCTTTATATGCCACATTCCTTTGTTCTTCATATCTCCATGGCGTAAATGTACTGCAGGACGTTTCATTTATGCAGACGTATGTTTAATGCGCAATACTGTTAGTCTTGCAGAATAAAACGTATTGTATTAAATATAAAATTATGACTTGCTTCATCGGTCGTTGCTCTATATTTTAGGTGAATCATAGCACGTGTGTGCGCCATCGATCAGTAGGATATAACCTCCCCAAAAATTTAAATCTAGCAAAAGCAAAGCATTGCCGGGTTCAGCTAATTTATTTTAAAATAGTCACCTCTCTGGCCAATTGGCTAAAGATGCTTACCTTCTCACGGTGGTTTTGGGTTCGATTGCCGTTGAGATGACTACAATTAAATATCGTTTTTTGTTTTCATCCGAGCGGATAAAGAATACAGTTCAAGGTATGAAATATAACCAGAATCCTTGACTTTGACTCGATGGCGAGTCTCGTAAAAATTCTGACAAGGATAATTAAGTGGAGAAAGGTCCGCCTCGTATTGGCGTATTTGCTTACCATGCTTGAGGTCCTGGTTTTGATTTCTGTGAGGACCAACACAAATTATTTGTTTATAAGGTTGAATTACCCTGCAATATTTCACTGTCCCTGAATTGGCACCTGAAGCGTAAGACCCACCACCTTACCTTCCTGTAACACATGATCAAGATACACCGCATGTACTTTTCAATGCAGTGCCCTATGCATCAGCAGGAGCGGATTAGGGTTAATGGTGATTTTCTTAGTGAATTTGGTCTGTTTCGATACAAAAAAATGATAATAATCGTCACGATTATTTTTTTATTAATTAAACGCGGAATATTGTGAAAATAATTTTCAAAACGAAGATACCAAAACATGGTGTTTCAGGGCCAGACCGCGAAACTTCAAAGGAAAATTCCTCATGGTAAAAAAATATTTATAATTTGTTTTCAATAACTCGTTTCTTTTAATGTTTTGTAATTTTAAAATGGAGTTATTCCATAATTTCTCGGACTAGAATCCCCTCTACAAACCCCTGCCCCTCTCCCACCCTGTCGCTTCTCTTGTCCGCGTCTGGTGCGTATCGCTTCGTTGGTCAAATACGTTTTTTATCTCATTTTTTTTGTAGGGGAGGTGAAGGGGTTTGTGAAAGTAATGCTAGACCTAAAAATTAAAGATTTACTGTATTTTCATATTATGAAAAAAATGGACTTTTGAAAAAGTTTGACACTAGGAATGTTTCTCGGAAGTTTCGCGGTCTGGTCCTTAAACATTGTGTACTTATGATAAACGTATACGAAATATAATCTTTTTTGTTTTACAAAATTTACTAAAAAAAATGTCATTTGACCAGGCGAAAAACTTTAGAACCGAAAAAAATAAATGGGTAACATGAAAAATTTGAAAACTTTCAACTAAAGATGGCCAAACTAAGTTTGAAAGTTTGGAAGTAAGTGGTTTGCCTGATTGGCGTTACCTACTTTATCCTCAAAAAAGGTCGCCAATACGAAAGCGATTCAATCGGGAGGGGCCTACGCCTACAATCGTAATCAAATCAATAAGTTATACAAATTGCGAGTCCATTTTTTACGATTATCAATATTTTCTCTGGGGTACGATACGACGATAACAAGGGAATCCAGAGTGATTTGTTTATACTTATTGCTTCCGAATTCGTTACATTATTTTTCAAGGGAGCGGTCAGACGATTTGGGAAGAGACAAAAAAATAGAGCACCGATATTTTTCCAATATTTGAATTTATAAATACGGATTAAAACTATTATTCTCTTTGGTAATATAGCATGCTCACAAAGTAGGGGAGAGTGCCCATGAATGGAACAATCGTCTCCCGGTCAAACCTACCGCATAAAAAAATATGCTACTTCAGCACCAAGATAAAAAACTGATTAACCTAAATGTAAATTTAATGATTATTTTTATCGTTTCTTTGAATGCCTTACCTTTTAACTACTTTAACAAAAAAATTCTTCATTTTTTAAATTATTTCGATTTGTAAATACTAAATACAAACGTATAATTAACTTTTTTTAGTTTGTTTTTAATTTTTAAACAACTTCAATTTTTGTAAAATAATAAAAAAAAATACCATATTATCTTTTACAGAATATTTTATTTTTTCTTTCTTATGTTACACAAAAATATTATAACTGTCCATTATTTATTATAAGAGCAAAAATTCATTAACATTTTCTTGTATACCCACGAACAGGTTTTTGTAGAATTTTTTGTTTACTGTTTTTATATTAACACTTTGTATCCCGGAGCCGAGTAAACACGTGATTATATAACCACGCGCTGTGTCCCGGTCCCGTGTTTTCACGTGGTTTACCAGCTGTCCAAAAAAATGCATTTTATTGACATCTAGTGACTTTTATCAGTACTTTTTCGCTACTGGTAAACTACGTGAAAACACGGGACCGGAACACAACGCATGGTTATTATAATCAAGTGTTTACACGGCTCCGGGATACATAGCACAAGAAAGGAGTAAGAACCTGTATATGTGCGAACAATGTGGCTCTTTATAATGGCCAATGTTGGCAAAACTATCATACAAACATGACTTATTGAGTTGATTGAAGTAAATATGAGAAGTTTCAATTGATTTAACCCAGTATTTTCGTAGTTATGTCACTTTTAAGAAACCCTTCACAAAGCATGAAATTTCTATGTGTGTTCGGCCGGTGCTCAAAGTGTTAATATGTATTTCATTGCTATGTAATTTTACTTTATTTTTTAATACTCTGTTTTATTATTATGTTTATTGTAAAAAACAAAAATAAAAAAATAAAAAATGAATGTTTTTTTTCCTTCTCTTTTTTGGACTTTAAAAAAAAAGTTCATTGATAACCTTAGAAATAATTATAATATAACTAGCGGACTTGACAGACGTTGTCCTGCTCGAACATTGGTTTGCCTGCCATTAGCTGGTTCAGCAAACGTTTTTTCGATATTCAATTTTTCGATAAACTATATACTAAGTGACATTTGACATTGAGTTTGACATTTCAATCGTTTCATTTCGTCATTGTGTGATTTGCTGTTGCCCAAAGCAAATAAAAAAAAAGTGTGCAATACCTCGTTATCCTGCGCCGATTGGCTAAAGCCCGGTTGTATGATCGTTAGTAACAGTAAAAAATCTGCAGTAATAGTCCAAAATAAAAAAAATGAGTCGTTTCATCCATAATACTTAAAGATGGATAGTAAAACTCTTTAAACGTTAGTTAAAAATTCAACCCACCAATGTTGGCGAGTAAAACGTTAATAGTAGAATAATGAAGATGGTGTCATTTTTTGACGTTCACCGGTTATCTTTATTTACTCACGTCTCTCAGTATTGTTTTATTTCCGAATACGGAATGGACTATGCTTATTAATGCTTAAGCAATCTAAATCGGAGAGTTCGTTCGACGATGACTTTTTTTACTTAATCGTCAAAAAAACGAAAACATTTTGAAAACGATTTGACAGTATTTTTCCACCAAACCTCGGCCGTTTAATTTCGGGGCTGACAAATTTATTTTTGTTCGTTTTAAATTTGTTTTATTTTTTAAGTTCAAAGTTCATTAATTAAATAACTTTTATTAAATCACCCTTTACATCAGTAATTTTATCTACTCTGCTGTGACAATGAATGTTTCCGAGAGTACAATAAAATTTTAGAGAAATTGAAAATAGTTTATATTTATTTTTTATTATCTAACATTTATTAACACAAATGTTTTTTGATTATATTTTTCGCCATCTGACTAACGCGGTGACTTCGCGCATGCGCGCGGCGAAAGTGGGGCAAAGTTAGGGTTTTTTGGACACAGTCCGATGTATTCAAATATGATTTTACGCTTCTTCTGGACTATTCTTAATTCTATGATTATATTGTGCCTACATCAAAATATTTCAGAACTTGTTGGATTAACGTATTTTTGTTGTCTTTTAATTTTTCTTATCATTCTTGTTTTCAAATAAGATATTAAAATATTGATATTGTTTTTCGTTTTTTTTTTTATGTGAAATTGTCAAATTTTATTATTATTTTAAGATTCTGTTGACCGATGTTATTATTTGATTGCGTATAAATATGCCATGTTGTCACGTGATTGAATTTGTTCGCCTTTTTGACGTTTGCAAAGTCACATTCCACAGTGTAAAAAACGAATAAAACATAATTTTCAATTTTTAAAATTTGTAAAAAAAACAGTGGTTATATATTGCACTCAAGTTAAAACGCGGGTGAAACAACGCATTGATAGTAGAACGATAGTTAAACCGAATTCGTTAATACATTAAACTACACTAAAACTCTACTTTCGTTTTAGAAGTACTTGTTTGTGATTAAATTCCAAAACTAAAAATTTTCAATATTAAAAAAATATTGAATTTAAGTAAGTGCTTGTTTATGGTTGAATTCCAAAACATAAAATAAATATTTTTTCAAATATGGCATTCGTTTTGCAAACGTCAAACTCCGGTTTTCTCACCAACAAAGAGGTGTACTTATATAGGAAAAACCTTTAAAAATGCATTGAATTTAATATTATTTTAGTGTTACCAAAAACCCAATAAAAAGAAATAAATGGGTAGAAATTATAAGGAATTGAAGGAATGAATCTGATTGAGATCCACAAAAAACAAAAGGATTGATGATGATGATATTAATATTTTTATTATTAGGGGTAAATGTTGACTGAGTATGAACATAAAACCGCTTCTTCTTGTTATACAAATAAATTCAAAGGAAATAATGATTTCGATTTCTAAGAAAGCTTTAAAGGGTTTATGTGCTTTGAGCCGTTTATTCACAATTAAATACCTTAAATAAATATAGTAATAAAGTGGCTTTTTTGTTTACTCTTGGATGGCTGTCTTGTAACACGAGTCTACGTAAAATACAAGACTTGATATATCTCTTTTACTTATTTAAATGATGAAGTTGTATTTTTTTCAATATTCAAATAGACATTTTCACATCGGATCTGGAAGGCGAAATTTGTGTAAATACACCGGATTTTAATACAAAAAATATTCATCCTTACTATGCGAAGAATAATTATACGAATGAAAGTGATTTATTTATTTATTTATTTATTTATTTACGGACAAAGTCCATTATAAACATTACAATTAAAAGAAATTTTTACAAAGGAATAAAAAAATATAAGGAACAGAAATAAGCAGCAAAGACAGATGATAGATTTTTTAGATTAAGTAAAAAGCATAGGCTAACTATACAGATTCTTTAGCTGATTTGTAAAGAAAGACATCCTTACACCATAATAATCAAGATCTTGATAATGGTAATTCAATAAATCTGTTCTATTGTGCAAGAAAGAGCGCGAGAATAGAACTTGTAAGGAAGACAGAGACGCTGTTCTGTGGCTGGTGTTTGTGTGAAAGAGACAAAATCAAAAGGATACATTCGTCCTACCAGTCAATTATTGGCAGTAAGCGAGAGTGCACGCGAATTTTTAAATTAATTTTTCAATAACAGGACTTAATTAAAATGTATTTTTTATAAAATATGGAAAAACAATTATTTAATTGTGTTTCAATGTTTTGTTTTTTAAATGTCTGAACTTCAGAATATTCTGTCTATTGCTTGAGGTAACACGATGCTACATCACTGCATGTAAAGGAATTTTGTAGCACAGACTTTTAAGAGTTAACATCTTATAACAGAGATAAAGGACATGTACAAAGATAAGAGAATAATATGTCAAATCTAGGTTTTAAAAGTATAAAAGATCTTGTCCGATATTATTTCTGTGAAAAAAAAAATGGCAGCATATTTTAGTTTTTGCATATTTATGAAATTAAGTATTAAAATTACTCAAAGAATATTTCGTTTTATATAATCATTATAATCATAACCCTTTCCGCACCCTGTGGTGTGCACACACAGGGCTTTTAATTGTTATCCCAATCAAAGCGTTTTTCTGTTTGTGGACGTTAAGGTGATCAGTCTTACGCTTCAGGTACCAGTCTAGAAACAATTAAATTTCACAGTGCTAAACTACATTTCAAATCGATAGTTCACTTTACCCTGTCAGAAATTGAGCCCAGGGCTTTTATTATGGTTGGCGAACTCGCCAAACACTATACCATGAGGCAAACTTATCTGGCGGCCTCCGTGGTGTAGTGGTCAAGACGCTTGATTCACGCACGGAAGGTTCCGGGTTCGATTCCCGGTGAGAACACAAAAATTAAAATGTGATTTTTCTCAAGCCTGGGTGCTCTGTGATGTAATTCACCACTGTAATTGGGCCTCCTGGCCTGTTGTGGTGCAAAAAAAAAAAAAAAAATGTAAATGTAAAAAATGTAAATCTGCACTCGATTTTCCTTTAAAAGATTTTTAACTGAAAGTAGTCCTCGATTCGAAAACATTCGTCAAGGTTCTTGTTCTATTTTACGCACGGAACTGTAGTCTTTATATGCTCGGACACAGTTTTATATTATAGTCACATTATTAACGTTAATGCTAACTTTATATTGATAATTTATCTGTTTTGTGCATGGAATTAACCATTTGACCAAAAATTTCCCTGTTCTGCACCTAGAATTTACCCGTGCCGCATCAATAATTTGTCTTTTTTTTAGAAGCTTGTCCGCAAGTGAAATAGAGGTGATATGGAATGAGGTAATGAAAAATATACCGCAACACCCAGACCAATTGAGAAAAAATCTTTCTTGGATTTGTCTCTTTCTACTGGCGGGAATCGAAACCGCGACGCCAGTTTCACAGTTGGCCGTCTTACCAACTGCGCCACGGCGCCTGTCATGTATGTACCATCTGTTATGTACCAAGAATTGGTATATTTTGTACCATGAATTAGTTCATTTTGTACCAAGAATAGTTCAGTGTTTAAATCGTGACGAAAAATATTGGGCAAACAAAAAACACGACTTGTGTTCTGAGCAATACTTATTGATACCATCGTGGATATTTTGGAAGAATAACCGGATTTCCTGATATTTTCCTTTAGCTCTAATAGGGCTATAACATACTTCCTTTAACGATGGAGAAAGCTGTAAGAATTGCAGGAACCCTTCGCTAATCCTACATCATCCTTGAGATGGCCAACCATTTTTAAGAATCCATGAATTTTCTTTTTAAGAGTAAGGTACGTGCATACTGATGTGTCGCTGTTGAAATAATATATCATAAAAATCATCATTATCATTTCCATATTTGCATCTTAGAGTGCATAGAGAACTGTATTGTTTCATCAACCGCAGCTGATATTGAACACTTTTTGTTACATGGAGGTAAGATCTTCAGTCTTACGCCTCAGATGCAAATGCAGGTCTATGAAATATTCTAGTAAAATACTCTTTTAGATAAATATTTCATGTCAACCATTTCGGGAAATGAACCCGAGACTTTTTACATTGTAGGAAAACGCGACGAGACCACGAGACGGATCTAAAAAAGCTTTCTAAAAAGGAGACTGACGCAACAAATTCCGGTGACAATAATAACATCAACCAAGCTGACCTATGTACTTAAAAAGTCTTTAGATTCTCGACGTACTGGGCCGCGATTTATTTACGTACATAAGTTTATTGTACATTATTAGAGACATAAGTCCCTACTCCTTGGGACTAAAAGTCCTATGTTGAGATAAGAAGAGGGATGGGATTACAAACACTATCTTTGTCGGGCCATTAGGTAGGAGGCGAGCTCTTTAACATCCTCAGGTTTAACCAGTGGTCCCCTGAGGATGAGGCTCCTTTTATGATGTACAGCATCACATTCACATACTATGTGTATAAGTTTCCTCATCTGCATTGCAGGACCTACATCTAGAAGTATAGAAATAAGAATAGTCCAGAAGGAGCGTAGAATCATATTTCAAAACATCGGACTGTGTCCAATAATTCCCCCACTATGCCTCACTTTTGCCGCGCTCATTCGTGATGGCGCCGCGTAATGTTGCACGATGGGAAAAAATATAATTATAACTCAAGGTGAAAAAAAGCGATTTGTTAATTTCTCTAAAATTTTATTGTGCGCGCGAAAATATTGATTAACACAACATAGTAGATAAGTATAGGGTCATTTAATAAGAGTTATTGAATTCATGAACTTTAAACTTAAAATATAAAACAAATTTTATTTACATAAAACGGATATTTTTATATCATGTTAAATAATATTTGATGTTTTAAAGATAATGTCGGTCAAATGTTCACCATAGAGTTGTTTAATCCGAGATCCAATTTTTATTATTTCTCTCATCAGATGAGCAAAGTGGGGTAAATGAAATATTCGTTTTGTTTCTTCGACAATCTGACAGATGGAAAAATAATTCAATTTTTAAGTAATGCATTTGTTACGTACACATTCATTTGATAATTACATATGAAATGTGATTGCATCCTGTTTCTTCAAAATCTTAGCAGTATTTCTACACTTTAAAAGTACACAACACGGCATAGTTGAATTCGAATCAGGAGTTGCGTACTGAGCGACGTCTACAAAGAAACTAATGGGTCGAAACGTAAACCTATTCATTTATGAGTACTTTAGTCGCCTCCCGTTTGATGTGCGTATGCGGTTTCTGGATTTTTTCTGTGATTTTTGTACAAATGGTTACCAACATTTATATACTCGTATTACAGATATCAACGGATTCCTTCTGAACAAAAACAACTCGTTTTTACTTTTTTAGTGGCACGACTGAGCTGGGTTTTCGTTATATACAGAAAATTTAATAATTAAAAAATTTGCTCATCCTTCTTACAAAATTGATACGCGTCTCATTTGTTGTTTATCGCAGCCCCAGAGGGCGTGGAAATGGGGGATGTTTTGGAGTGATCATTATATTTCCGTTGGAATAAGCGCCGGAGAATAGTTAAGTGATATATAGAGTAGTTTTTATAAGAATAGGAAATAAAAAATACGACTGTTTAGTCGGAGGAGTTTAGTGGAGGAAAATCCTTAATTACTAAGATTCCTAGTATCCAAATATAGATGTACCTATAATCAAACATAATAATAAATTATGCTCGTGAGCTGAAACGTTCAAGAAGAAAACATACGTTTTTTTTTTTAATTTAGATCAAATACCAACTAAATCAGCAGCAAAAAGACTATTTATTTTAGTTCAATGTGCAACTTGATTGTGATATAACAGTTAGTGAAAATAATATTAATTTTAAGTTGAACATTGAACTTAAAAGAAAAAGTCATTTAGCTACTATTTTTGTTGATTTTCCCATAAAAAGTGATCATGCACAATGGCGGGTTTGCATTTAACCCCCTCAAATGTGGGATTTTATTCGTTGATAAATTTGCAATCGACAATGTTTTGAGCATATTCAAATGTTTGTAGACAAGCTGGATTTCCTCCCTAGGTAATTAAACTCACCTGCATGATAACGATTTCAGCTCTCTTTCTTCATAAAAGTAAACAGACGGAAGAGTTGAGAAAATGTGGATGTTTAAACATGGGCATAATGTTTTATTTTTATTTTTAGGAATAACCGGCTAAGCCTTTTTTTGAGGCCTGTCAGCAGGTGGGATAGAAGGGATATGGAAGGAAGAAATCAAAAATACACCACAACACCCAGACAAATTGAGAAAAAAATCTTTCTAGGATTTTTTTCTCGCAACTGGCGGTAATCGATCCCGCGACGCCAGTTTCACAGTTGGCCGTCTAACCAACTGCGCCACGGCGCCTGTCATGTTACATGTGAATGTTACAGTGTGCAGTGGCCGCTTTAACCAGCCAATGATAGCTCATAAGTCCTGTAAATGCCTAAACTTTTATATTTCCTCCTTAAAAATCTTTTTCCTCTCTGTTGCAACAAATTTAGATCTAAATTTGCAATATTTATTTCAAAAGAATTTAAATAACTTGTTGCTCAGAGGAGATTCTTATTTACTACTATGCACGAGTTATGTTATTTTATTGACATGAAATAGAATAAATTACACGAACAATTTTATTTGACCTCATATTATGAGAACTCAGACTGTAATTACTCATATGACTTTTTGTGAAACTTTTTATTTGCTTATTTTGATGCAGTTTATGTGAATTCTTTTTCAAAACGTATTATAAACTTAAATTGGAGATTCGTGTCAACTTAAACTTAATTTTGAAACATAACATTGTCATTAATAATTAATTGCATTTTTAAACAGATATTTCATACAAAACCAAACACAAAAAATAAATAAAATGTCAAACAAAGGGTAGTTACAGTCCCCGAAATCATGCTTACCTGATAAAATAAGTATTAGCAATGCGGCACAACACAACTTCCCGTCACTCATCATGTTTCTTCTGATAATCATATTGGTGTAGGAAGTTCATATTTGAATAACAGACTGTCACAATCAAATAGCTTCACTGGCACTGTAGTCAACGTCACTGCTCTGTCTTAATATTATTGTCACAACCGGAATCGTTAATTCATTGTTTCTGTAATTGACTAATAATTAGTCTTTATGTAACCCTTTCCCTTTATGAAAGCTCCATTTAACCTCAACCCCTTTACCACCTTCTCCCGATTCCCAGCCCTATGTAGGACCCGTGCCTTAGAAATGTAACGCGTCATTTAACTAATTGATCGAATTACGTTTGTAGGTATTATTACGTCCCCTTCTATCGGTACTGTCGCAATTTTTACTCGTTTATTGCCACCTGGAAATATTAACTATCTTCCTTCGAATTTTATCTCAATAATTAATCATTACAATTGTCATTCGGGTAAAAAATATTTGGTTATCATTGAATTAAAATACAGGTTTCGTGTGAAATAATTTTATTCAAAAATACTAAAGAGAATAATGGAAAAGTGATTTTTTATGGTGCTCGAATCTTTTGAAAAGTGAAGCATATCAAATTCTATTAGACGAACTTCTCCTTGTAGGTCTTTACATATATACATATAAAGATAGACATTTTGACCCGTTTTTGGACCAATTGCCATGAGGCCCCTACTTCCAAATTTTTAAATTGTTTTTTTATTTCTATTTTGACGGTTGAAAAATAGTTTTCTAAATATCATGTTCGTTCAGTTTATAATACACGATTCAAAAAATTTTCTCATTGCGGATCGTCAAAATTGGATATTGTAAATACGTACTAAGGAATAAAAATACACATCAATACATAAACGAATTTCAGAAAAGGCAAAACCTATCATTCTGTGATATATATTATATCATGCGATTGGAATAGGAGCAAAATAACTTGTACACGCATAATATGTTTGGTCTTTTCTGGAATGTTTTTCTTTTAGGGACGTAAATCAATTTTTTCTGCAAGGGGGAGTCTAAATTCGAATTTGTTCTAACAAGGGTAGGATCTGCCTTTAACAAGAAAATATTTGATAGTTGATAATAAATTATTTGGATTTTTCTGAGAATACAATAAGTCAAATTGCCCGAATTCTCCAACGATTACATTAAGTTATATTACAATACAATAAACTAAGAATTAAAAAACAACGAAAATATTTTGTAGAATTATATTATTTAATATGATGTAGAATTTCATTACAAACATATTATAAAAATATATACGTATAACATGTGGGCTTTGTTGTAGGTATTATACTAATAAATTTATATGCTTTCTGAAGGTTTTATCTCAATTTAAAAGTCATAAAAAAATATAATGCCGCGAAAAATTAAATACTTATGAAAAGACGTAAAAACACGTTTGGTATTACAACGTGCTTTCACAATAACAAGAATTTTTCAATTATTTTCTGCCCATATAAATGTTTATTTGATTATTGGAAGAAAACAATAATAACATGTTTTAAAACATTATATTACAGATGCAGAATATCGCGGTAGTAAATAATTATCACGTCTGCTAGCGAAACACAAATCGTCTACAAATTCATAACCTGACGGCCAAGGAGAAGACGGAATTTTTGACGTAATTATAATAATTAATTTTAATAATCTTGTAGTCGTGAAACAATAAATATTGGATGCGTTCGTTTTTCTATGGAAATGATTTCACCCCGAAAATTTTCAACGGTTAAAATCACGGTTTCCAGTTTTTTTTCTCAAACTTTTTTCATTATTTTACTAAAACAAAACGTGTATATACCTACCTCTTTAAATTCATAAAGTAATAATTTTTAACCATCAGAAAAAAAACATTAAAAACTAATATTTACTATTTAATGTTTACGCATTATTAGTTAAATGCTAACGTCATTTTTTTGTCTTAAAATTCCTCACATAACTAACACACTCATAGAAACTTTATTAATGTTTTTTCTTCCGTCCTCAACTATTGCAAAAATCACCTAGGTATTATTTACCTAATAAAAACTACAAAAATGTCCTCGTCACGGGTTACTCCAGTAAGAACTCATTGTTTTTAATGTTGGTATTATTTAAAAAGCAATTTTTTTTTTTAAATCTCTTAGATAAGATAAGACAAAAAAATGGCGTTAGCATTTAACTAATAATGCGTAAACATTAAATAGTAAATATTAGTTTTTAATGTTTTTTTTCTGATGGTTGAAAATTATTGCTTTATGAATTTAAAGAGGTAGGTACATACACGTTTTGTATTAGTAAAATAATGCACTATATTAATAACAATAGGTGACTTAAGAAGTTTTATTTACTATAATTTTTATTTTTTATTTGAACTATATGGACATTTGGAAAAGACTAACAGTTAATTAATTAATTTATTTATTTATTTATTTACACGCCCTACGGGCTTTTACATTTATTAGAAATACATTCAAGTACAGCAGTAAAACATAAGTGTGTAAATTTAGTTAAAATTAAAGATAACATAAGGAAAACTAAAAGATACAATAATAAGTAAAAATAAGGAAATGTACCAACATACGTATATCGGTATATAGAAAGAATTTTATATATAAAAACATTCACACATAAATACACATTACACATGCTCATGCACATGCATACATATTAAACTATGTTGAATATTGAATAACAAATTGTTTTAAAATATATGTGTTTGTTTTTCCTATGTCCGGGCGGTATCAAGAATACAGTTTAATTTGTGAACTCGAATTAAAACCACGGACAAGCGTTTATTGTTTTTTTTTATTTATATAAAAAAGAAATCGAATAGAGATTAGTCCGCCTGGCAGTTCCCTGGTTATTGCGTTTGCCTATTATATCTGGAGTCAAAGGTCCCGGTAAAATTGACGTGAAATATTGTTTTGGTATGTGGTTTTTCATTGCTATATTTAATAGTTCCTAGATTGGTACTCTAGGCGTGAGTCTGATCATCTTACCGTCATGTTAGTGACAAATGATCGCAGATATGCCACGATTTGCGTGCCGTACAAGAGAACAATGATGTTTTCATTTTACCAACCCACCAAAGTGGATACCGTTACGTTCATAGAAAATATGTAGGTACTTATTTTAATTGTCTTAATTAATTCTGTTCCTCAGAGGCAGACGGATGCAAATCCAAACGTCAAATGTTCAACACAATCCTATAGAATCTACTTTCTCTAAGTGATTTCTAATAATTTACAACATTGATTTGTATTTTTAATATCTTAATATATTAAATAATGTTTGGTATGTCCAAATGCTTGCAGACTGGCTGGATTTTCTCGCAGTGGCGAGCGGTGAGTTTTTAAATTGGTAAGCTATGAAAATTCTGATAAAATGTCCATAGCGGAAGTATGGCATATAAAAAACAAGTCTATTTTATATTTTATAAATAATTCCTAACAAATGGCTTCAGCGGCTAATAGTTTCAGTAAAAATATTTTCTAATGTAGCACAAACATTTGATTTAAAAAATACAATTAAAAAAAACATAATTGCAAAAAAAAAATGGAATCCCTATGGACTCGAACCCCCGCCTACGTCATTAGAAAGTAACGACCCACCCGCGCAGCTATTTTGCGTTTTGGGCTAAGTGTCGAAAAAGTAATTAATAAACTAGATAATTCATTAGCGCACCGGTGCATCTTTGGTTAAGTCAGACTCTTATAACTTGTCTTGAAATAAAACACTATTTCTTAATAAATGATAATAATTAAATAATTTAAAAGTATTCCTTACCGAGTACGATAGTTCACCAAACAAAACATAAATTACGTTTTAAGAATCATTGTTTCATCGACTTTTATATCACATTATTATTCACAAAACGACATAAGCTATACATATTATAATTCTTCATATATATTTATTCTTAACACTATACACTAGTAACGTTTTTATCATAACTCTAACTAAATTTCAAAAGTTTAAATGGTTTCTGAAGAATAACCTACAATATTCAACTGTCATCGTATGCACAAAAACGAATTACACTTAAAAAATAATTAGTGAATCTTTGTTTTTTAAAACCCACTTAAGTATTTATACTATATTATGGATTAAAATATCAATTCGTTTCGATTAAAATATCAAAATATTTATTTATTTTAAAGCAAACTTACTTTCAAACCACCGAAACGTAAGTATGATCAATTACTTACTTATTATTGTAACTTCCCTGTTAAGACATACAAATATATTCGTTATCTCTTTCTCACACAAAACGAGTGCGTATATTGTCACCTCCCTTAGACTGTCGTAAGTCAAATTGATGTATTTTAAAGAATACTAGCCTTTATGAAAAAGTATTGAAAGACTAAATTGCATTAATAAAAGCTGCAAGATTTTACTGTAATCGCAAGTGTAATTTTTCGAACGAGATTCTAAAGTTTTAGGTTAAAGACGTATTTGAATTAATGATTTTAAAGGAAGCAGAGTAATCTCGTGTAATCCAGTAGTAATAATTTTGGCCAATAGAGGCGCAACCGGTCGCTGTATGGAATATGATATAAATTCAATAACCAAAGAAAAGTAATATATTTTTTTGGTGATGTGTTTTTTCCTAATAATACTACAGTATTATAAAAAATTACTTACGATGTCAAAAAAATATGGTAAGCTGCATGTAATCGATTGCCCCTGTTTCCTCGCTAGGGAGTCATAAGACTTCCATATTCCTAAATTCTCCAATGACCCGCCTTTGTCGTATTGTTAACTCAAGACAGGATCTGGACTTTTTTGGTTTAAGTTTACAACGATTTAAACGAGCACTAAATAAATAGTCCAGATCTTGTCTCGATGTCCCTTATGTTTGTCAATGCTTCTTTCTTTTTTCTTTAAATGTTTTAAACTACTCTTTTATTGTAATATTTAAACCTTATAAATTGTATACATGGACAATGTCCGTTAATAAATAAATAAATAAATATTCCCTTCTCAAAAATGTTTTCCCTCTCTGTTGAAATAAATTTAAATCTCAAAATATTGGTTCTCTCACTATAATACTTACAAATCTTCTAAATCAATGGACATGATCATAAACTGGATACGAAAATCAAAATGTCATTTCATCAAATTCCGGATGTGCATCCGTCTGCCTCTGAGGTACTGAATTATAACTAATAATTATAAGCTATGCATTTAAATTTATTTCACGGAATCGCTAGATGTAACTAAATTGTACATTGTACCTACACACATATTAGTACTTGTGCAGTATTAGGTAAGTATGCTAAAACTCGAAATCACAAGAAACTTGAAGCCCCTGTAAAGTTTGTGGTGATGTCAAAAGCTCGAATTTAGGATCTCAATACCCCCACTCCGGCGCTGTGGTTGGAGGGAGAAACAGTATCGGGAAGGAGAGCTAACCGAATGTCGGGGAACACAGAGTAAAATGGCTTACTGGGTAACTAGGATCAAGGGGCAATATGGATCACGGGAGTCTTCCGTTTACACACCCCCGACCTTTCACTTAAAACTTCCTACGTAGAATAATTTAGAATAATAATCGAAAAACGCCTATCTGTTTACTGACGGTTCTTTCTATACCAGTGATCTCCAAACAAACTTTCTTTCGAAATTTTTTTTAGTGATCTGTGATTCATTAATTATCATAATAGTAACATTTTTACTCATTTGAATTTGAGACTTGAAAATATTAAATAAATATTTTCAGTGATCGCGAAATAGGAACATTAACATTTTGAAATTGTATTCAAATTAAGGAAAAATCATTTGAAATGTCACCGATAAAAGCTTAATGAGAAACGGAAAATATTATACTAACTCTGCGTTAATGTCTTAAATGCATTATAAATTTATAAGGATGTAAAAACAATACAGATATTTGTAAAGTTATATAATACCAAAGTCCTTAATACGGGAAAATCAAATTGTATCGCATTTTAAGATACCTATATTGCAGTGACGAATGTTGATTTTATTTTCAGGTAAGCTATAAAAAAATATATATTTGTACCTACATAGGAGGTACATAATATAATGTAAGTAATGTATACTATAAATTGATATTTTTCTGTGGTTCTGTGTGATACAACAACTCTCATCCATGAAATTAACTCAAACGATGTAATTTCGTGATATATTATATTATCCATTACTTTAATATATAATTCATTAAAAAATAAGCAAAAAATGAGAAACAAAGTATGAGTTCAATCGATATAAGGTATTCAATTTAAAAGTCAACTGGCCGCATTGTTCTAGTAATTAATAGTGCTAAAAACGGCCACGTGGAGCGCTATATGTCCTGCAATATGACGCATGAATGTAATTACGGTCTTATGTCAAAAATACCATCTCAAAGAAAAATAGTCCTTTTGAAACAATGTTTGAAATACTGTTTTCCAAATCAAGAATCTTCAAATAATTTGTGTAATCTGCAAGTTTAATCTAGGAGAAAAAAACCGCACTGGGGTTAATACATTCAAAATATAGTATACTTATTTGTATGAAAAAATAAGCTGGAATAATCGGCTAGTTTCTTGGCTCACCGCAGACGCCAGCGCCCAGGCGCGCTTTATTAAAATTTATGTTTATATTAGGATGAAATACAAACGGTGGAAATTATTTTAAACAAATGTAAATTATTTATTGATTGATTTGGTGTTTATTTTGTAGAACTCCATATCAGTAGACTCAAATCAGTGTTTGATTTCTAATATTATAAGTTAATTATTTATTTGTTTTTCTGTAAATAAATATACAATAAAACATTATTATGGTTAGTCAAATATAATGGTAAGCTACGTATAATCGCTTCTATACACGGTTCGCCCCTGCTGTATTGAAATGTGTAATTATTGTGAACGGGGAGGGGATATCTTGAAACAGATAAAATAACTTCAATATCTGGTAAGTATATTTATAAGGATTGGCAATAAACGAAATAAGGTGAGTGCGGGAAAAATAGTAAATAGAGTGCTAAAATCAGTTTACATAAAATGGAAAAATGATCAGACCAACCCTACAGAATGGAGTCTGAAAAGAAAATGACAGAAGGCTGAATGCCGTCGATATGAATCTTTCTGGCGAATGTGCGACATGCAAACATCTCCAGATTCGTGTGGATTCGATGCTACTTGTAAGTATAATATAATTGATAAAATATCCCCTATCGTGAACACATGATAGTATTGTAAACAAATCTTAAACTTCTCGGTTTTATCAAAAAAATGACGACGGACTTAAAAAATATTAATACCATTAAAACCGTTTACTGCTCACTAGTTCAAGCCCATCTAGAATATGCTTCCCCAATTTGGTCTCCATTCTATAGGACTCATATTGACCATATCGAGTCTGTCCGACACCGTTTTCTAAGAAAAGTGTCATTTTTGATCGAATTGCAAAAGGGGTTATTATTCCTATTTAAAAGTAGAGCAACCTCTTAATAATTTTTCTTCATTGGAGAGACGTAGAACTGAGATGAACCTTATATGCATTTTCAAAATACTTAATGCTATAAGTGATGTCCCATCTCTGTTGCAATCTATTTCTTTTCACGTTCCCAAGCATGTCACCAAAAGTCAACATTTGCTATTCATTAAATATTTTAAGAGAAACTTTTGTTTTTATGCCTCAATATGTGTAGATTAGTCCATTCGTCACATAACTTGAAATTATTTGGGATAGATCTTCCGGCTTTTTGTAGATCTCTTCGCCACTAAAACAGCATGGGATGAAGATGGATTGGCATGGTTGAGTTGAAGTCTTATTTGTTTATTGTGTTAATGAATATATTGTCTACCTTTATTTAGTGCCCTTGTTTGTCTTTGTTACATAGTTTTATATGTTTTTTTTCAGTTTCTTGTAAATGTGTTTCTTCATGCAACCGTTGTAATTGACTTAGGCCGTATACATATTTAATTAAAAAAATAACTGCATTGACAAAAATAATAAGGCATTAAAATCAAAAAGCTATTCAAAATAAAATAAAGTGAATAAGTACACCTGATTAAAATAAAACAATATTCGCATTAAAATTTATGTGTTTTGCGCTTGTTCGTGAATAAGTTTTTTTCGTCAATTATTTCATGGAAATATACTATAATATGGATCGACGGTCCCTACGTACACAATCGAAACTGCATTGTACTTTAATAGACACTTGTTTGGTTATTCTACAGTATCTTATAGCTTCTTAAAAAATTATAAACCCTTTTTATGCTCTTCTGTAAACCTGCCAAAATGCAGATTCGATAGTATACTCGTATGTAGGGACCGTCGACATATTCTACAAACAAAACGATCATAATTTGTCTTTTTATAGCGTCGGATTCTTTTCAACTCTGCCTAAGATAAAAACATTTAACAAAATATTGTTTAATAACGTTGTCGATATGCTCCTACAGTAAAGACGAGCATTCAAGAAGCGGTCCTTTCACTTCTGGCTTAGGTGATACACTTAACATATATCTGCCTGGAATATACTATTTTTTTAAAGTTATCTACGCGCCAATAAATAATAGTTTCTCGGCGTGTTTCTACAAACCGCACTACCATTGCAATGCTTTATATTATATTAAGCTGTAAAAATAAAATTGGTTTAGGTTAAGTTCAGATGATATAAATGACTATATATAGAATAATTGATATAACTCCTTTAATGCAATTTGTTGACCTCTCGATTGGCTAAAAGAAAATGGTTTAAAAAAAAAAATCGTTTTTTTTTTCAACTATGTAACTCGATTAGTAAATGATAATAGTTTTGGAGAGACCGAACTTTGCAAATATTATCCCGAGTCCAGTGCGTACAGCTATCATAAAACTTCAACCCGATTCGACTGTCGATAATGTAATTGCATTATTTAGCCAAGCCCAATAAAAATATTTTTTGTAATTACTTAAATTGCGCTACGACAGAAATCAAAAGTGAAAGAAAGAGACATTAAAAATAATGTAAAATGGAATTAACATTCCCAAAACCCATCTCAGGATAGATGCTACCCAATAGAAAAGTTGTCAGTCCCAAAAACCGCGAACACTGGGGCCAAAATAATTATATTCGTCTCTTCTATTTGTTTTGTGTTCGTTTCAGACAAACTTAATACGAATGAATATTTTGGTAGCACACCGTAAAATATATTTTGTAATAAAATTATTTATCGATTGAAATTTGTTATTCTTTTTTTTATTTTTTAAGAATTATAAATACAAGCGTTTTTATAATTTCATCGAAATATTTCAATTTTGGGGGTCATTTTTAAATAGTCGTAAATAACTCATTATTAGAAAATGGAAATTGAGTTGGGGTTGAGTGGGATCCGAACCTCGGACCTCTGATCCGTGAGCCCGCGACACTAGCCACGGGACCACAACCCAATTTGAAGCGAATCTTCAACAACTACTTACATTAAAAAAAAAATTTAACGTTTACGTTTACGTTTTTTTTTTAAATCCGCACCAGATTGCTCTTTTATATTAAAATTTTAAATATAAAAATGCGTACTTAGGTCTTATTCATATTTACCGGCAACAAGATTTGATCATAACCGACATCATAAGACTAAATACGGAAAACGTATTTAGGGGAATATCGAAGTCTGGGTCTGTATTCTAATGGGAAGTAAAAATTTATCTTCAATTTCATCTACAAAGTAAAATTGTGTTTTCTGTATAAAAAATAGAATATGTTTACAATTTTGTTCTAAACATGTTCATTTTTTTAATTACAGGTTCCAGACTAAGACACTTTGAATTTTAATACAAATATACACATTTTCGTACATAAATATCGATGTAAGTTTGTTTATACCGTCTCAATATATACCGATAAAGAAAGCGTTCAAAATCACGGCCCTGCGCCCATGATTACAATGGGAAGTTAACTTAAATTTTATCTACAAAGTAAAATTAAGTTTTAGGTATGAAAAGCAGAATATGCTTGCAATGTTTTCTTAGTAATACGTTCAATTACAGGTTAGCAACGAAGATACTTGGAATGTTCATGCAAATACACTCATTTACGAACTCAAATATCAGTTTTTTTTTTAAACAGTCGAAGATAACTCTGTTAACTTCCCATTGTAATCGGGGCCCTGGTCCGAATTAATATTGAAATTTAGCAAATAAGGGAACCTAATACACGCCACTCAAAAAAAAACACGGTGGAAATATTTTTTATTTAGTGTTTGGGTAAAAATCTTGCTAAAGGAAAAATATAGTGAAGATTGGTCGGACTCATAGTTTACAGGTTAGGATGGGTTAAAGTTGAGATTAGGCGGCCTCATAGAGCTTACTGGTTAGGTTAGGTTAAATAAGGTTAGTTTGGAGTTGAGATTAGGGAGCCTCATGGTTTACTGGTTAGGTTAGGACAGAGTTAAGATCAGGCGGCCTCGTGCTTTACTGTAAGTGCGTATGCCTATCATTTAATAAATAAATAAAATAATAATGCAATAAAAAGTGTGCGTTTCAGGATAGTATAGTATCGGCTGTAATCAATCGTAAAATCTATAAGAACAATAGGCTAAATCCTTTAACATGTCATCTATTTTGATAAATGCTGACTGTTGATTGTGTTTATATGCGTATACATATTTCTATGATTTTCAATGACTTCCATAACGTATTGGTACGTGTCTTGTCCTTGATTCGCTAGGATTAGATTCCCAACGGGATTGACATAAAATTGTTTAATTCTACGATTATATACCGTAAAATAAATTTGAAATACTTTTATGTTTTCTCGTTTTTTTTCGTTTTTTCCCCGTGACCGGGAAGAATAGAAAATACGTAAAATTATGTAAAACAGTGCTGCGATCCTAGACGAATGTTTTAGATTCGAAAGTCACTCTTAGGCAAGAATTCTATACATAAAGATTGAATGAAGATTAGTCTTTTTCGTTATGTGTAATACTTAGGTCTCGCGTTCGATTCCTGGCAGTGTTCCTGACATAGAATATTTATTTTATAAGACTAGACTAAATATAAGCCCTACACTTATTTATAAATAATAAAGAAACGGCAATAAATATTTTACTGTTAAGAGTATTATTATTGGTAAATTGAACAAAATAAAGAAAACACTCTTTTTAATAAAATAAGTTAAATTGCATTGCACGAAATATCAGAAATATTGATTTTATTTTAAAATGACAACAAATCTATTAAACATATCAAAATATATACGAGTATACTGTATATACACTGTATTCGTAAAAACTAATAAAATATAGTATATTTTTATTTCCGGATGCATAAGTCGCTAGTCGATTGTTGGTTTATTATTATTATTTTTTTTAATATTCGTTAAAAAATAATGGATTTATTTACATTTACTGAGACACAAGTCCCCTTTCAGTGAGACCAAAATTATATGCTAATTATCTATTTATATATATATAAATGAATCGCCGTTATTTGTCTCGCAAAAACCCGAAAATGGCTTGACAGATTTACGTGCGGTTTTTTGCAAAATTTTCTAATTTACGTCCTCAAGATTTAAAAATATTAACATATTTAATATATTTAGTGGATAAAAAGTTAGAAGCATATACTTGTATGTGTTTTTCATCGATTTTTTCAGGGTTGCATTCGACTAAAATGCATATTATATTGAAAAATTCGGAGAACGTTGTTTTTTCGTGTATTAAAAAAGTTTGTATTTTAACGTTTACAAACAACAATCATATTTAATGGATACTAAATAGATTTCTTTAATTTCTTAATTTCTACATATTAAATTATTTTTAATGGAAATTTAGAAATGCTAAAATAATTTTAACTGAAATTTGGTACATTTTTGAAAAACGGATTCTTACACAAAATGCAACACTGTTGGGAAGAAGAGCAGAGTTTGACGTTTGTAAAAAGAATTCCATGTTTGAAAATTAATTATATACAGTTTTGGAACTTAACTATAAAAAAATATCTAGGTACTTACTAAAATTCAATTTTTGAAATTGTATTATTTTAACTTTTGGAATTCAATTGTAAACAAATCCCTAGGTACCTACTTACCAATGAAAAGTTACACCATCTTCTTTACGTTTTTTCAAACGGGTTTTTCACGCTTTCACGAAACAATCAAGCATTTCGGTTTTTAATCAAATGTCAAAATCACGTCAAAACCCAGCTGGCGGTTAAAGAACGACTAAATACACGTAGGGCAGAACTGAAAGTTTGGGCATAAGTTAAGAGTCATAATTTTAGAGGGTTCTGCGTGCGTCTTTGTGTTTTAATAGGTAGATGGTTTTAATTAAGAAGACCGAACCTATTTCTATGGTTACATAAAAGCATTATGAAGTAAAGTTTTGTAAGCATACTAAATAATGTTTAATCTTAAGAGAAAACGGGGTCCGACTTTTCTTCATACAAAAATATTCCCGTATTTCCTCTCTGGATTATGACACTAGAGCGGTGATTTTTTTACACACTATAGATATTTACCATTTGCATGTTTCTATTGTTTTGTTTTTTTCGATAATTAGTTTACTATAGGAACTAGGACCATCCAAAAACCCTTTATAGCGCCCGTTTTATCGGCCGTCTGCGGACGTGCGTTACAAAAACATATGACAGTAGAACAGTGATTTTTTACAGACTATAGATATTTACTGTTGGCGTGTCTCTATTGTTTTGATTTTATGAAAATTGTTTACTACGGGAACTAGACACAGTTTTCTCTGCTGTCTTTGGGCGCACGCACAGTATCGGGGAGGCATCGCAAGACAGTGACAGGAAAACAATGTTCGAATACCCATTTATCAATATTCTCTGTCCTCACAATTTATGTAAACTGAAACACAAAAATAATAATGTATACTTAGATATTTAATTTGGACTAAATATCAAACTTGATATCAAACTTTTGATTGTATTCATTTAATATATTTATACGAGTATGTACTAAAATCTAGCAATAGCTAAGCATTGCCGGGTTCAGCTCGTAGTAAAATAAGACATTATTAAAAAAATAAATAAAGCACGTTGATAGTTTTCATAATAAAATACAAAATAATACCCGGTTCATTAATATAAAAAAAAAACAACGAGAATGTTTCGCCCTACGGGAAATTGATAAAAAAATGTTTTATTGCGCGCGGTAAAAAATAGAGCATTCAATTTTACGGCAAAGTTTCTTAAAAATGTATGCAAATAAAAATAAAACTGATTTTGATAAAAATCAACAACGTCATTAGTTCTTATAAATCAAGTAATAATAAGAGAGTTGTGATAGATTTTTGGTTTGCGATAAGTCAACTGACTAATTAGCAGAACTCACCGGGAAGAAGAGGAAGAGAACTTAAAGCGTTACACGCGGAGTAATTTCAAAAATACAAAACTATAGAAAATCGAAGTGCTGATAATTCGATACGATAAAACGAAAAAAATAAAAAAAAATAATAATGGCTTATTTTAAAAGTCTATAAACAAATACAAAAAAAACACTGAACTCAATATCATTTCCTAAAATAAAATTTACCCCGAGATCAAATCTGTTTAACTAGCAGAACAAAGCAAAAACAAGTTGAATCCCATGCACTTAGAAAAACTTAGTCCGATATTTTAATACGTCACAAAATGGTAGCGATCACCAGATGGACAAGCGACCCGTTCGGAAGCGTTGCAACCACTAAAGGTTTTCAGTTTCAGCTTCCAATTCCAACCAAAAGCCCCCTACCCCCTTTTCCAACCCCACCCCGACCACCCCTTACATTCCCCTACTTTTATCCTTTGCATTGTGGAACGCGATATACACAAGTCGAACTTTTTTGGTTTGCGATTAAAAATAACAGATCCCCAATAAGTCATTTTCGTAGTTTTATTTTTTATCAAACCCAAATTAGTTATTTAAATCCTATACAAAAATAAGCCTATAAAATTGTTTTGCATTTTCTATTCATAAAACAATGTAAAAACACATAAAGCACTACCTCCTCATACCCGAAAACCCTTATTAAGGTCGTGGGTCTTCCTATCGGTTTCGCTCATACTAAAAAACAATTTTTTTTTTTCAATGGTGTTACTTTAAAAAAAAACATTTTCGTCAACCGCGATTATATTACTATTTAACTGAACTGTTTTTATTTATTATTTTTCTTTGAGTTTGGCGAATCATATAGAGGATTTATGACGGATTATTTGTCATTCTTCCTCTTGACCATAATGAAAACACGAATGATATGAAAACCCTCTCCTGAAAAATTACGTATCAAGGGAATGTCGTGTTTTGAAAAAAACGTTTCTCAGTAAGCTAAGTACATTTTTTTCTACTCAATAAAGTTCACATATCTGATACCTTGATTTTCGAATATCCCCAATGCTGAGTATTGATTTAAATTTTCGTTTATTTTTTAAAACGTTTTGAGTAAAACATACTCGGTATTTAACTGTGAGCGTTTGCCTATGACAGGCATGACGCGAAAAGTCTCGGGTTCATTTCCCGACATAGATGATATGAAATGTTTATTTAAAAAAATATTTTTACACTGGAATATTTTAAAGCCCCTGAACTGGCACCTGAAACTTTTTTGTATCAACAATGATCAAGATTTGCTGCGATCGACGTACCAATGCATGCCCTATGCACCGTGAGGTGCGGAAAGGGAATTCTGGCTGAATTTAACTGTTATAATTTGTATGAAAAATCTTTCAAGCATTTTTGTAAAAAACATAAAATGTTATTTAAATTTGAAATACAATCACTAGCCTACAAAAAATAAATACGTTATTCCTATACTAGCCACATCAAATATTGCGTCTAAAAAAATACTTATGTTTTCATTTTATTTATAAATTTAAAAAATATGTATCTTAAAGTATGAATATTTTGATAATATCTCAATTTGATGCAACAGAGGGGCAAAATATTTATTGGCATCCAATGTGTAATACTTTTTCATCCAATGCGTAATCTTATTTTTCAAATAGGTAATAAGTATTTTTTGATTTTGATTTATACAATTTTCTTTTATTGGTCAGTTCAAACACATTTAACAATCATTGGTTATAAAAATATACCTTTCTTAATGCCTATAAGCTTATATTGTAAATATATAAACATATTATGCTTTGCATATTTATAATATATTACAACAATAACGTTTATAATTAACTGGGTATAAAGCAGCTTAAAAGCTAGGCAGTTTCAGAAGAAATTTAATTCTACTTCAGATGAATTAACATTTAGACAATATGCTAAAAGTTTGTTCCATTTAAAAACTATATTCTTTAACTTCTTCATCGTCTTATCGTTAATTTTTCATGGTAGTTTGGTTTTCTACGTAATTAAATAAGAGGTTCAAGATTAAAGGCATACTATATAGTTCAAAAGGTTTCTATTTCAGTTTATTCTCGACGATTCGCGGCTATAATATGAAATGTTCTTTCTCATTTCCTTATGTCAGCTTTGAAGGCATTTTCAGACCTTCAGGTAAGTCGAATGTTAAAATTGTTCTTTGTTTTATTTAAGCAGCTGCTGTTTGTTTATTTAAAATTTTAGTTATAATTCGTGCGAAGTTCGCATTTTTACCAGGTTCGTCACGCGACGCTTTTATGTTTGAAAAAAATGTCCTTAAATGGTTTTCTGGACATTCCGCGTAGGGGAAGGTGGGGCATGATGGGGTAGTGGGGCAAGATGGGGCCTTGCGATAAAAGCTGAAATCTGCCGAGTAGCTCCGAGCACATCACGCCATTTGATGTTCTTCTTAGACCCCCCACCAATGATGCAATTGCAGCGGACACGTGTGCACGCTCCGATACGCAGCGATACTAAACGTGTTTTTCGCAAATTTTATGTTATTTTATCGAGTTTTGCTGCTTGTGACATTAAAGGAAGCATATCGTGATTTTAACTGGCTGATGGTCGCTTAACAAGCTGAAAGTATTGTAATTTACAGTAAGTTCATCAATTATTTCCAGAGAAATTGTATTTCGTAAACAATAAGCGTTGTTAACAAGCATAGTAAAAGGGGCAAGACAGGGTATCGGTACCCCATCTTACTTCATTGCTTAAACACGATGTAGTAACAGTTTTTATTTTCTTTGTGTAAGCAGAATATGGTCCGAAACTACGTTTGAAAGACCAAGAGGGGGAGTTGGTCAAAGGAATGCATGAATCAAGATAAAGAAGACATTTTAGCAGGGAGAAAAGGAT
This sequence comes from Micrasema longulum, assembly GCF_059751315.1. Taxonomy (NCBI): domain Eukaryota; kingdom Metazoa; phylum Arthropoda; class Insecta; order Trichoptera; family Brachycentridae; genus Micrasema; species Micrasema longulum. Next base: position 158,437 of record NW_028279333.1, read on the forward strand.
ATAAACTAGCTGCAAAATTTTATTCAAATCCTCAAACTACTTTGGAGCGATAAGTTATGTTGGCCAGGCAAAATAATAACAGGATAGATAAGGTGAAGGTTCTTTTGGGTCCTAAACATACGTTTTTTAATGAAAATGAAGTAGCCATCGAAACGATCAAGACGTAACCCTTCTTCCATAAATGACGAAGATGATCCAGAGTGCTAGTTTTGTAGAAGGTCATACGTTGAGTCAAATAAAGGCTGGGTAGCGTGTCAAATGTGCCAGAGCTGGGCACACTGTTCATGCGCTGGAGTAGACGAAAAAAACCAAGACACCATCCTTGTCTGTCCTAGTTGCGAACCGCAGTAGGCGGTACCCCATCTTTCCCCACCAGTGGGGCAAGACGGGATAATTACGACTGTTTTTAATTGATTTATTTCACTAGTTTTTTTATCTTATTTTTAGTTTTTTTGTTACACGTTTGTTGGATTAAAGATCAAAGTTCATAAAAATATATATTTTTTAAAGGATTTAAAAAAGAAACGCGTTTTATTGACGTATAACCTTAAAAGCTCCATCATGCCCCACCCTCCCCTATTCGAAACTACTTGGTTCTGGCTAAGGTTTGCGTTCTACAGCAGGAACCAAAGACAAAAAATGGACATCTCGGGGTACCCGTCAATATTCCGCGAAATTGTACTTTTCTTGACCATGCTTACATTTCTTCCAATTCTTACTTATTTTTACACATTTTTTTTACTAATCTGTAAAACGCTTTAACGATTTGTAGGCATTTTTAAATTGCGGTCTCTTCATTTGTTTTCCATGAAGTATTTTTTGTAATGTGTATTTTCTTTGTTGAAAGCATTATATTGTAGACATTTTGTAACGTACTAAACTTTGGAAAAAATAAGTAAATGAAAAAAAAGTAAACATACATACTTATACAGGGTGTTCTTTAAACCCTATCACACCCGAAACCACGATGATCAGTATGACCAAGAAGACATATTGGCACATTCAAATAATTTTTTAGAACGAATAAGATTTACAAATATAAAATATTTTTAAAAACAAATGGTTGCTTACTTCTGCAAGGGAGAAGCGAGGAGAGGGGAGGGGTAGTCTGATACACCGTCAACCACATGGCCACGCTCCCTTCGCTTCTCCTCTGCAGAAGTAAGCAACCATTTGTTTTTTTAAATATTTTATTTCAAAAAAGTTCTGCGTTCTAAATATTGTTTTAAATATGTCTTCTTGCTTATACTGATCATCGTGGTTTCGGATGTGACAGGTCTTAAAGAACATCCTGTATATATACATAGGTTTTATTTTTTACTGGGTTTAAAATAGAAATAATAATTTATAATCAAGAGCTTTAAATATTAAAACGTCATGTACTTTTAGGGAGGGTGTCGGCGTGGAAAAAAGAGTGACCTGTCTTGGGTTCTTTGAATTCATACAATTTGGACAGCCCTCTCTATTGGCCGGTCTTGTATTCCGTAAAATGTTCAGGCATATGATTTTCTCACCAACTGGTAGCGTTATAGCTAGGTCAGTTACAGAACGTCTCTTTATCCGGCCGTTTCAGTGATGTAACCGGTGCACACTGTTTTGCTTCATGCAAGCTGGGCGCCATAACTTCACTTCAGATTTTTTGAACGATGACGTCATGGAAATATTCTAGAAACATTAGTCTGACTAATAAATGCGTTTTTTACTTACTAATGAGATATATTTATTTGTGAGATATATTTATTTGTGATTACGCATGCATTCGCGCATAGTCAAGGTTATATTTTGAGTTAAATTGTTTTATTTTTAAACAATGTTTGAGTATGTCCAAATGCTTTTCACAAAAGTCAACAGATGGGAGGGTTGAGGAAATGTGGATGTTCAAAAATGGGCAGAATGGTGAATGTTACACAGTGCATAAAGTGGCCACTCAAACCAGCCAATGACATGTCATAACTCCTGTAAATGCCTAGTCTTCCATATTCCCTTCTCAAAAATGTTTTCCCTCTATGTTAAAATAAATGTTAATGTTTATTTTTGTTCAGAAAAATAGGAGATTACTTAGAAAGGTATTAACTATAGTTTTTTCTGATATTTTATTTTTAGTAGATTCACTTCTGGTAGACGCTTTTGCAAAAAAAAATGAATTTGGACATTTCATGGTCCTTTTAACTACTTAACTACTTAGAGTTTTTGTCGAACGTGTGTTTCGTAAGTGATTTTTTATAAATTTTTCGTAATATAAGCAAGTTATGTTATAATTTAAATAAAATCGTTTTTTTCTCTCAAAACCTTGCATCGTGTCTATTTTTCGGACACTACGTACACGATTTTCAGGGAAGAGATTTTATCAAAAAAGGTATTATATATAAGAGTTTATCGAAGCACGATAAGTTTGTGGCGGTGTATTTTTTTTATTTGTAATTTATTTATTTATAAACTCTTATGGATAACATTCATTTTGAACAAAAACCTTTTATCTTTTTTAAATTGATATTTTATTTTCAATGATAATATTTTAAACATCTTTTGTGAAGGATGTCTGAGTCTATTGTTTTGTCTGGTAGTTTATTGTATAATTTCAGTCTCCGGTTTATTAGTCTCGACTGTCCTGGTCTCGTTTTAGAATGTTGTATTTAATATTGCTCTGATATTTTCACATTGTGTCATGTGAGCTAAATTTTTTTTGAAGTTAAAGTTCTTTGTCGACAATTGCATCAGTGGCCAATTTATTTATAAATTGCTTTGCTTTAGTATAATAATGTTATGAATCAATTTCAAATAAAAAAAAAGTGTTATCCTTTAAACACACACTTTTACTTATATTCTAATTTCTTGAATATTTTATATTTGTGTTTCAGTGAACTTTAAAATAATTTTTTTAAATAAAAATCATCACATTTTACACAATTTTTATCATCGCGCAAGTGGGTTTCGAGATCTTTTAGAATTTATAGAGCCTTGCTTATATAAAACGAAACACTGTGCGACGTTACAAACTGCACTCAATTAATATTTCGGCAACTATTATGAATATTATAACGTTTTTTTTGTAATCTTCAAGTAAACCTTAACACACAAGGAAAAAAACATACCACATAGTCGATGTTTGCGTTTTAGCGTCAAAATCACTCGTTTTTTATTAGGTTTGATTCAGATTTAGACTTCTTGACTCCTGCTGATCAGGCAAGTCAGTATACTGCAGAGGTATTATAAATATGCTCTATTATTTATTTTATATATGTATTCATATTTTTCGCTTTCAAACTATAATTAATAATAAAAATAATGTGACTTCACTGGGGTTTTCCGTGCCGAGGACACTTAACAATATACTTTTTTGAAATTACATTTGAGAATAAACAAAGAATACTAATTAAAAAAACAAAGATAACAAATATTTTGAGAATTTTAAAAACAAGGTATTTATGTACATCTATATTATTTATATTACAAAACACACAATCAAAATAACAAAAACCTAACATAAGCTATACACTTGTAAAGCAGTTGATTCAATATTGGTATGGGCAAATGAGACAATCCATTTTACTTCTACCTAGCTCCACTATCCATTTTTTTATAGCTTTTTCAAACATTTTCTCGTTACTAATTGTTTTAATAGATAGTGGAAGTAGGTTATAGATTTTGAATTGAATAATACTCAAAATCCCTTTGTCCGAAAGTGGTATTAGTTTGTATTTGTTAAAGTTGACTTTGTGTTGAGGATCTAGTGATTATATTATTTGTATGTGATGTATTGTGTGAGTTATGTCTTTCATTTGAATAAGAGTAGTTTTTGAATCTATAAGTGAGTATTGTTTTAGCGTATAATTGTTTTGTGTCATATGTTGTGATTTATGGAATATTTCTTCAGTCTGTATCGGGACTCTGAGTATTATTTTACCTATGGGTATTTTATTAAATAGTAGCTATTTTTTAGTTCATGCAAAATAAATGATTGAATGGATTCAATGGATTTATCATGCAATTTATAGTGTAAAAATATTTTTTTTTATAAATGAACATAATTTTTTTCATGTAATAGTTTTTTAATTTTGATTTTAAAAGTGAGTTTACTGCAGTTAAATATGTTTATGTTATTGAAAAATACATTATAATTATGCGTCAAGCGAATCAAATTTAGTTAGCGAAGCATAGTTAGAAATCTAACAATTATTTTTTCAAAGTTTTTCGCAAATATCTCGGTAACTCCTTCAATGTCGATTTTTAAGTTTGATTCTAATACCCTTTTACATGTTTATTGATTGAAATCATAAAAAAGCTACTTTGAAGAAAACATAGGACTGTAGTATTACTTTCGAGGTTTAAACCTCGTTCTTCTACTAATTGTTTACCATTTTCTACCGCGGTTATTTACAACTCAAAGAAACTTATTCCTAAGTGCGAATATTTTGAAACATAAATAAAATCATTAGAACGCAAATACTGACCTTTTTTCTAAAAGCTAAAAAAAGCTTTTACTTTACGTGTTATTTTCATCGAGTAGTAAGTAAAAAAATGCGATGTCTTTTCAATAAATAAGATTTTCACCAGTTTCAACAAGAAACAAAGCGATTTTTTCCAGCAGTATTTTAATTTTTCAAATTAGTTCATACCAGGGGCGAATCGTCAAAGTAAGCGATTATGCACAGCTTACCATTATATTTGACTTTTAATAATAATAATTTATAGTAACCATGTTTATGGGAAAATAAATAAAGTTATTGTTATTTATTATAAATCACCGTTTATATATTTCAACGAAAAAAATTCTATGAAGTGCGCCCAGCCCATTCTTACTGAACGATGAAACTAGCCGATTACCTGAGCTTATTCTTCCATACAAAAAAGTACACTGTATTTTTCGTCTTTAACCCAAGTCGGCTTTTTTAGTACTAAAACAAACTTGCAGATTACAAATATCATTAGAAGATTCTCTATTTGGAAACTAGTATTTCGAACATTATTTCCGAAGTACTATTTTTCTTTGATGGGCTACCGTTGACATATTATGTATCACATAGGACAGGTGGCGTTCGCAGTGGCCGTTTTAGGCATTATTCATTTAAAAAGAAATCGGCCAGTGCTCAAGTCTTGACAGTACTGTCAATGACAGATCATAATAGAAATATCTGCGGAATGTCATTGTGGTATTTGTTAATAAACTTTTGAACAAGTATTGTATTAAAATAGTGTAGAATAAAGCCACGTTTATCGCGTGGTTAATAATAATTGTTGTTTGAGTTAATTTTCACAGAACCACAAAAAAATAGTCATTTATAATTACATTACTTATATGTTATGTAAGTACTTATATGTAGTACAAATTAATGAATATTTTTAACAGATTACCTATAAAATAAAGCACGGCTCGCCACTGGTACATACTTGAAGTGTTTTTTTTTATACGAGTTACAGTATTGTTAACCATGCTTATACTCTTCTTGGGCTTACTTATATAAAGTAATGCCTAGGCAAAGTGAAATTTCTACCACTATGCCTAAGAATAACTTTATACCAGGCCAAGTAAGGCCCACATTTATATTTCACAAGTGGAACCTGAAGTGAAAGACCGATCACTGATACATAATTAAATTAAAGCTCGAGTCCATAAATGGATTGCTAAAAAGACTAAACAGGAAGCTGAGGAATATGTTTCATATATAAGAAAATAATTTTAGTTTCTTGAAAATCCTTTCTCGTTTTATTGATGTAGGTACGTTTTAATTTTTTTTATTTCTTTTTAATTTTTACAAACTGACACTCCGGAACGTGCCTGTAGAGTGACTAAATCAATAAATAAAAATTAAATTAAATTGAATGTACCTATTGTATAAACATTTTCATTTGTAAACTATGTATTTGTATTTTATATTGGATTAAATAAATAAATAAATAAAATGATCAAGAAAAGTAATCATCGCACTCGGATATACGCCATTGGGTATGAATAGATTTTTGTAACTAACAAACGAACCATCACGCCGTTTCCCCGTAGGTGTAAAAAGAGAGGATGAACGCCATATTTTATCTGTATTTGCATACATACCTCGCTTTCTCTACATTCATACATCTTCTCATGCACGCTCGCCGATTATTCCTACTCTTGACATGTCCATCTTCATGTATTTGATGGATTCGATCATGCCATGTCTTTCTCGACCTTGCTCGTTTTCTGCATCCATGAATATTCGCATCTTAGATCCTTTTAGCCGTTCTTTCGTTGTTCATTCGCTCTACATGTCTAAACTAACGCAGCAATCCTTTCTTGATTCTGTCATGTCTCAGCCTTACACAGTTCACGGATCTTGATATTTGTGCACTTACACATCATACATCTTTTTACCACACATTCACCTGAGGGAACGCATTTTGACAGTATTTAACCTACTTTCATAATTATTTTTCCCATTCCATACTTCGCTTCCATACATTAGAGTTTGCACTAGAACTTTTAAATATTTTATTAAAAAAAATTTCTTTGTTCTAAATATTTTTTTAAATATGCTCTTATCTCTTCTTGCCCATACTGATCAGCGTGGTTTCGGATGCGACAGGGTTTAAAAAACACCTGTTTATCAAACTAAATAATAATGTTTCCCTATCCAATAAATCCATTAAAAGTTTTGTGTAAAGGAACCTGCCGTAAAAGAAAGACGGCCTTCCAACGCGCATAAACGAGTATAAAATAAGCCCCTTAATTTATTTGAAATTAAATTAAGACTTATTTTATCTGACTGCCATACAATCCTACTTGCTTTTAAATTATGCACACCCTTACACATACCTGAACACTTACTCTCATACAAATACACACCCTTACATATATATATTATATATACAATAATTTAATATGTATGATTATTTATTATTTAGAAACTTCGCTGGTCTGCCTTTCAACCTTATCATTATGATGTAATTTAATCATTGTTGACAATATGTTTCTATAAAATAAATAAATACATATAATAAAAAAATTACGACTCAAACTTTCACTTCGAACATCTTACCCACCACCTACATTAGACATACGCACCGTTGCTTGACTGTTTTTGTTTTCTAAATAGAATAAAATCGTTATTTATGGTTTTATTAATTTGTTTCTCTGCTTTCTGCGGATAGCATCGAATTTCACTTTCTGCTAAAGGAAATATATTTTCTCGGTAAAGTGAAGGAGCTACCCGCCATACGATTCTAGTTGTATCGCATAAATTCCTATTACTTGGTCTCCCGACTTTCAATACTTCGGCTTCTCGCTATTTTCCGACCAAACATAAAACAAGGTTTTTATTTCAACAAGTTTCTCGGAGCGAAACCTTTCCAAATTAACTCAACATATCAAATAACATTTTGAGAGCGATCTTCGATTAATTATTATTTACCAATGAAATTTAGACTAGTACTATTTCCGGCTTCATCCGTAATTTATGTAAGAAATAATATTTACCTATATACCTAGTCACTTACGTAAAATTAAATAGAGGTGATGCTTCATAGAACGATAAGCTCAAATTATGTTTTAAAAAGGAGCGTTGTCGTGTCATGCCGCATCAGAATTGCCGTGCAAAACGCAGTAAAAAAGACTAACTGTCTATGGCAGTTTACTGTGAAGTCAAAGCATACTGACCCCTGCGCGTATAACACTATTTCCCACCAAATAAAAGGTAAGTTCCCAAGCCTGCGTTAAATGGAACATATAATGGGCGTTTAGCGCCGCATCTAGAGTATAAATATACATATATCAATGTATATTTCTGGAAGTTATTAAATACGATGCGGCGAATTCAAGTTTCTGAAACAATTTTTTTTTATATTTACAATATTTTAATAAATTTCCACAGACTTTCTTAAAGTTTATAGCTAAATATTTTTCAAAAATTACACTAGGAAAATCTCAAGAAAAGGGCGAAAGCTTAAGGTATTCGATTATGACGATATGTTGGTTTTGATTTGGCATTTGTTTTATATTGTTTACAGACAGTCTTTTTTCCTTATTACTGTTATGTGTCAAGTCAATAAGTTTACTCAACACAGTGCACAAACGTTAAAATAAATTAATGTTATACATATTTTAATAAGTATTTTGTTTGTTTTTTAGTGAAGTATAGAAATACTCGTAAACCACAGAGTTATCTTCGTATATTCTTTATTTTACTACCGGTGGCTATGAGTACCACCATGTCGATACAATTCTACATTATGCCTCCACACAACATCCTTTTGCACTTGCAGAGAATTCCTTACTCAATTCGGAACGAACTTGACAAAGTTAGAGGAAATCTGTTCCGTGTTCAGCTGTAGGTACCTTTTCCTAATCTCTCGTCTTAAGAAGTTAATACACCTGTCGGAGTGATGTAAGAAATCACCGATTCGTTGGTCCGATTAAGTGACACTCGTGTCTAAAGTGTCAGGATCAGCTGCGCTAACGCGGTGCAGGTCATGCTTTGCAGTTAGTGGAGATGGATTTCCAACCATCGCATAGCTTTGAATTTCAATCAACACAATACGTGTAAAATGTATTAATAAATAATGCTTTTTCCTCTCTAAAGAGGTTCTATAGTTTAGTTTATCTCGCGCGCATAGGTGTAACATTAGAACCTACAGCGCAAAGTAATTATTCCTTTCTGGAATAAAAGGATTTTAATAAATTACGTTCCGAAATAAAACGAAGATACTTATTGAAAATGCAAAAGTATTTAAATCCAAGCTAACGGATCATTTGAAACCCCTCTATCCACACGTTCATGGTATTCGTGGATTTTAAATTGTAAAACGAACTCCCTCTCTAAACACAAACATCTAACGCCAACGCCAACGGTAGAAATATTTAGTATAAAATGTTATCCAAAGATCGATAGAATGTGTTATATTGGACCAGTTATTTATGAAACGTGAGATGATCAAGCGATACATGCAGTAAACAGTGCGTCATCTTAAAAAGGGCAGTTCTTATATAAATACTATATTGTGCTTTGTATAACTTAAATAATACATATTAAGGGCGAAAATGCTTGTCATCTATCTTTTCCATGTTATCAAATATACATAATTACGTTCTACTAAGGTGAAATATCTCGAAAACCTGGTCGAAACCCTAGATTCCAAATGACTCGTAAACAGGTGGTTAAATACCTTCCTATGAGTGACTCATGTACCATTTTTCTAGAATTCAAAAACTGAGAGAGTTGTTTCAGTTCAAATTTTTTCCTCTTGGCGGGCGGCTTTTCTTGTGAATTTGTGAACTGTGAAATATTATTACTGAAATAGTAACCTTACTGTTTTGTAAAACATTTAAGTTTGTAAGTGAAAATTCTTGATGGAAGTTCATTGTAATTTATTATATAAATAAAACACGAGTGATACTTTAATCCACAAATTTGGAATATCCAGTGACCGGTTTCATCGCTTTCGCGACATCTTCGAGACTGGTATCTTTATTATAAAGTTAAATGTATTTATACAGAACAGAGGTAAGGATACATAATTCAAAGTTATATGTAAGTAAATTAAATAAAGTTATTTTTATCTTAAGGATCATTATCAACAAATTTTCTCTGGGTTAACTAATGAATTGATATAATGCTATTTTAATGAGTTTAGGTATTTTATTTTATTGTTGGTGTCCCATCCTTCGTGAGTGTGGTTTTGTAAATAATGTTTTTGTTGTTTTTCAGAAATCATTATTTATTCATTAGTTAACCCAAAGAAAATTTGTTGATAATGATCCTTATGATAAAAATAACTTTATTTAATTTACTTACATATAACTTTGAATTATGTATCCTTACCTCTGTTCTGTATAAATACATTCAACTTTTTAATAAAGATACCAGTCTCGAAGATGTCGCGAAAGCGATGAAACCGGTCACTGGATATTCCAAATTTGTGGATTAAAGTATCACTCGTGTTTTATTTATATAATATATTACTGTTTTGTGACGAGTTTTGGTAGTTTTTGAAATCGATTCTAAAGTTGGAAGCATGTAACTAATTATTTGATATAATTTATTTTTTTTATTTTGCCATTGTTTTAAGGCTTTGATTGTAAGTTCTAACATTAAAACTGAATCCCGTTAAGCCTTAAAGTACCAAATCAACGACTATCAAAACAGTTTTTTTGCTCCAGAAAAAAGATAGAAGCATTGACTAAGTGTTTAAGTAAGTTCTAAGTGCCCCTTTGTGCCTCATTAATACTTTTTTTTTCAAACTGTAACTACTAAGCCCCAAAAAAAGTATTGTTGTAAAACTTTTTTTAAACAGGTCTAACTACTGAAAACATTTATATATCACGGCAGACATAATTGGAATACTACAGAGAGAAAAAAAAAATTTTCTTCAAAAAGTGTAAAAAAACATGTTCTCTTTCCTTTCGGTAAAATCAAGAAGTTAATTATCGAAGTTTGTATATCAGTTCAAAGATAAATAGATAAACTCAAAAAGGACTAATGAACGCTTTATTAAGAAAGGAAGAGAATGGTTTTCGATACATCTTCGATTCAACGGTGTTATTTGTGCGGGCTAAAATATACGAAAATTGATAATACATGCATAAACAAAAAAAATATTTTGACTGCGGAATATATACGTGGATACGATCATTTAAATGTTTAATTTGCATTAGTCATAAATTACCAATCAGTAAATATCATCACGAAGTTCTGAAGAAAAAAATAATACTAGGAACACAAATAAGGCCCATACAAGAGATGTTCCGGAGAATAATCCGGAGTCTTTTGGTGGATAAACGAAACCCAGTTTTCGAAGTTCCAATGACAAAAATACCACGATACGTTTTTCTAGGATTATAAAATCTCAGCCTCTGCTAGATTAAAAAAAAATCTACAACAGTATTAAATAAAAGCTTATATAATGCAGATTTTATATCATTCTGTTGGCTCTTACAAGCACATTTTCAATAAACATAAATAGATTAAGGATTTATTGTCGGAAGACAGCAGTCTTAATCGCCAATTGTTAACCATGGTATTGCATGCTTATGACAAAACCTAAAATTTTATTTCATGCACATTAGGTTTACTTTCGGAGGAAGCTCGGGAATCGAATAATAAAGATTTAGAAAATAAAGATGGCAAATTAAAGTATTTAGAGAATGCCATTACAGAATTTTTTCTCGACTTAACAAAATTAAAGATGTGTTCCATTTCCGCCTGGCTTCCTCGGATCCATGCATCATTAGTATTTCCAGAAAAAAAAAAGAGACGGCATTGCAGGAGAATTTTCCGAGGAATTAAAGAATTTACTTGAAATGCCTACGAGCGATATGTAATATGTATTACACACACTTTGCGAACAGATTTTGGCCATGCTTTATTGAAATTTCGTCTGTGTGGCGTTCTGACGGTTTAGCTAAATAAATATTTTCCGGAAATTATATATAAAAGGAGCTTTTCAAATCTAAATATTATAACTAAATATTGTCTTCTTGTAAAATCGCCATATTGATATGACAACATTACACCTCGTACGTAATTGAGTCTTCGGCGTCACAGAATACGAACATTAAAAAATGCATTGCCATTGCTTTATTAAAACACAATAAAATAATTGATACGACATCATATCTTAAATTTGTAGGTACGGTTATTTTTGTTTGTTAGGGACATCTCGAGACGTGGCATTAGAATTTCAGTAAATAATTCAGCCAAGATCAGTTAGGATCAACCAGTAGCACCTACCTAATAATACACGCTACACTGAAAGCTGCGATTACGACAGTGGTGGGGAAGAGATGTGTACATATTAGTGTAGTGATGTTAGTTGTGGGTTGTGGTAGTAGTAGTAGCTGCTTGATGCCCCGTGGTACGCGGTGACCGACCCGAGGATTACTTACTACTATGATTATCCCGTGCTCCATCAAAGGATCTAGGAAAGGACCCAGATTTGATATAGCGTAACGTTTATCCCGGAGAGGAAATTAATCGTATCAAGCTGGAAATTCTTACCCGACGAAAAAGAAAAGAGTCCTGTAACGATGTAATATTTTTTGACAAAATATTTTTTTGCTAGAAAAACAAAATGAAAATCTATTCTTTAAGACATCTAAAATAATAGGAAAAGTTATATCCCGTATGTATCGAAGTTAAAATCGCGTGAAATAATTTACATAATGAACGCTGATTTTCGGTTTTCGCAAAAATTTGTCGCAAAGTGTTACGAAGTCAATTCTGATTCGATCAATAGAATCTACAATAATTATGGATAACCTACTAAGCTGGCGATCATGCGTGAGTTAGATATTTTATATGATTCACAAAACCACTTTTTCGTTGGTAGATGTGCGTGCAAATAATACCTCAAGCGACGCGACGTCCGTTCGGCTCCAATTTTCCGGCTTCGTTTTTAAAGACAAGTTTGCGTTTGAAAGAAAATAAAATCATTAATTTGGTTTACTCAAAAAAATTTTAAGAAAATCGCGCACTGAAAAATTAATAAAAAATATGAATTTTTAAGTAAATGACAGAACAAATCTACTTTTTTTAAATTGGCTTAATGGCTGCGATACGATCCCAATTGCTATTTAATGATGCGCACACTTACACACACCTGAACACTTAATTCCACAAAAATACACACAAACACACCTCTACGCTTACTCTCATACAAATATATATAAACACACCCTTTTGTTGAACCACAATTGAATATGTTTACTTTTTATTTAGAAACTTCGCTGGTCTGTCTTCGAACCGTATCTTTTTTATGTTATTATATCACTGTCGACTGTTTGTTTCTGTAAAATAAATAAATAAATAATGTCCTCAATATCGTGGGTTCAATCCTATAACTAGAATCTATGGAAACTTTAGAATCAGCGTTTTGGAGTAAACCAATAAAAACACACATTTGTGTCGTCCACCATGAATGCACTGATGCACGATTTATTACATTTATTTCAATCATTCATGGAGGTACAATGTAATTGCTGATTTTAAAGATAATTATATTATCTAAGGCTATAAACATTGAGCTCACGATAATATTAGCTTTAGTGTTAAGAAAATGTATTGGAGTTTTTCAATTTTTTTTGTTATTTGTTGATTTTTCCATACACATATTATTTACAAAGAGATATTATTACGAAAATACACTTTGGAAAAATACATCTTAAAATGAAGCTATTTATTTATTAATTTACACGCCCTACGGGCTTTTACATACAATATGGACGGGCATGACATACCGATATTTAGAGGGAGTATTTTTCAGGTATTTTTATAGACAAATCCACTCCCCTACAATGACCTACCTCACCCCCCTTTAAATGGCCGCCATTTTTATTTTTACGTTACGATTGCGCTAGTGCATGTACAAAAATATCAATAACTGAGTACGTAAATATTGCAGAACAAAAAATTTGGTGTTATTTGCACGATAACATATTGTTCTAGCGCCTATTAAACAAATTTTATTGATACTAACGGTCAAACATACCTAAAAACATTCAAACACCGAAAAAAGTATGAGAACAATTGTTTTTTTTTGTGCATTTCCGCACATCATTCAAAAACTAGTCAGTTAAGTGGTAATTTTTTTATGTCGATATTTAAGTAAAGTTCATTTTTCTGGCACCAGTTGTACAGCCTTACCAAATTAGACTGAAGAACTCTACAATCGGTATCAGAGGTAACAGTTTTTGAAATGTTGAGATCGTCGGTAAAGAGAAGAATGTCTATTTTCTTAAACATCGACACAATGTCGTTAACAAACAAAGAAAACAGTACTGGTCTCAGGTGGGAGCCTTGAGGTACCCCACTAGATGCCTCAAACAGATACGAGTTATAACCGAATACTTTTACTAAGATTTTCCTTGATGACAGGTAGCTTTTAAACCATTCCAAGATATTACCAGTAATTCCCGATGAACTAGAAACCTTGTCGAACGCTTCACTAAAGTCAGTATAAATTGTATCAGTTTGATGACGTCTCTCCATTGATGTGATTAACCGATTCTGATGCAACATGAGGTTAGTAAGAGTTGATCTACCAGTTATGAAACCATGTTGTAACGGAGTGATAACTTTACTAATTTCATTGGTAAACATAGTTAGCAAAACAGATTTCAGTAACTTTGGAATGGCTGACTGAATACAAATGGGCCGGTAATTGGAGACGTCAGTTTTATCTCCTTTTTTTATAAATGGGGGTTAAGTATGACTAAGCTATAACATGAATTGGAAAAAATGCCCACAAAGACTTGTGAGAGAGAAGCGTCTGAGCGTGGGCCATTCCTTTTTTAATTATTAAAAAGTTAATAGCATATATAGATGGTATGACATGAACATGAAAAAAAAAGAAAAACTAAATTTATATATGCTGATATTACGAAACCATGATTTTTTTGCAGAATGCATTTATTTTTTGTTTTAATTATTTTTTTAAAGAATGTGTCTATCTGTTCCTTCCATGCTGATCCAAGACCTCATACCTACTTTAAAATGTACCAGTGATTTGATGTTTTGTAGTTCCTTGGTTAGAAAATTGAAGGATCTTGGACCAACATGTGAGGAATGCCTTTGTGCGAACTTAGTTCTGCATCCTGGAACTGACAGTACACTATCGGATATATTACTAATATGATCTAATTTATTACTAAACAATTCTCTATTCAAGTAAACATATTTTATGCACTGAAATATTTATGATTTTCTAAAACTAAGGAGTCCATTCTCTACGTATAATTTATTACTGGGAAATAGTCTATGTTTTTTGTAAAATGCTTTAATTTTATTTTTCTGAGTAATGTCTTTTGAGCGACTATGCGCGTCCAAGACTCTTCCCCAAGGAGTAAACATGCTTATAATACTTTTGATAGTGTCTACAATTAAAGCAGTTTTTTTTTGCGTTTTCGTCCATATTTAGGTATGATTACCGATATATTCTGCGCATTTGTTGATTTGAAAAAGCGTATGATAAAGTAGATAAATGAAATTGTGGGAGGTGTTGGAAGAGTATGGAGCAAATAATTAACTTATACGAGCTGAATTATCTATCTACGAGGGGAGTTCAGCGTGTGTAAGAGTTAATGAGGGATTCACATCTTGGTTTGCGATCTCAAAAGGCATAAAACAGGGATGTGTAATGTCACCATGGTTGTTCAATCTATACATGGACAACTGTATGAAAGAGATAGAATGTATGGGTATTCGAGAAAATTGGTAAATTTTTCAGTAAGTATTGTACGCTGATGATGCAGTTTTAAGGCAAGCAGTAAGGAGAATTTGCAACAAATAGTCTCTAGAATGTATAATGTATGCCTGGAGAGCATATTGGTGATGAACGAAGGTAAGTAAAAAGTAATGGTATTTAAAGGGGAAGTAAGGTTACTGATTGCATAATAAATGTAAACAACGAATGTCTTGAACAAGTAGAAGAATTTATGCATCTGGAAAGCATGTTTTCAAGAGAGTGAATGCGGGCAACAAAATAAACGGCGCACTAAGAACAGTAATTGCTAATAAAAATATGTCAATCGAAGCTAAACTGGCAGTGCACAACGGAGTTTTAGTCCCAACACTTATGTATAGAGGTGAAACATGGAACTGGCAGAGAAAAGACGAAAGCCGTATGAACGCGGTCGAAATGCGATCTCTCAGAGGAGTGTGTGGGAAATTAATGTATGACAGGGATACGAATGATAAAATCAGGCGAGAGCGTAAATCTGAGTCAGGCATAATTGATAAGATTAAGAAAGGGTCTCTGAGATTGTTTGGTCATGTAAAACGAATGAATAACGAAAGAATGGTAAAACAGGTATATATGGCGAGATTGGACGATAACTTTGGACGAGGACGACCAAGGAAGACGTGGCTTGATTAGATAAACCAAAATCTTAAGTTTGGTCATGTCAAAAGCAGGCAGAACAGAAGAGCATGTATGACAAGATGTATGAATGTGGATGTGTGAATCTAGAAATGTGTGCCAGGATAGATCTGTGTGGCAGTCTATTCTCTCTGCCTACCCTCACGGGAAAATGGCGTGATAGTAGTAGTAGTTGTAGTTATCTTGTTTCTTTATTACATAAATATAAACGAGTATATATATTTATATAAAAGGCCATGTTCATATGCGTGTGTCTGTGTAAGTGCGGTTTTTAGCAAACTGATGAGCTTTGCCATGGGTATTTCTATGGCTCTTAAAATCTTCAATTCAATAAGTAGTAAGAAGTTAGGAGCGTAAATGTTTTACTCATCGGATTACAGGGTTGCACTTGGCGGGAATGCTTATGCCTTTTTTTAACATCTGCAAGACAGTGACAGAAAAGCAGTATTCAAATATCTATTTATCGAAATTTTCTTTCACCGCATACCATTATAATTCATATAATCCGAAACACAAAAATAATAATGTATCGTTACATATCTAATTCGAAATCAATAAAATAATTGATAACAAAGTTTCGATTGTGCTCATTCTACTCAAATCTAGCAATAGCAAAACATCGCCCGTGCCGGGTTCAGCTCGCAATATGTAAATAATGGTTTGTTTATAGTAAACTATGCTTCTCTTTTAAGCGAACACTTTTATAATACGTTTTTTAATAAATGAATATTTTAATACTTTACAATATGCCAGAAGTTACTCACAATGTATTACCTTGTTTGCCTATTTCACGCGCTTAATTTAACTTTAAAAATCTTAAACATTACGTTGCCTTCGTTTGGCGTGGACTTCCCTATGGTTATATTTTATTTAGTGCCAGAATTTCATCTAATATTTTAATTGATCTGCCGTAGGAGGCCTTTAATAATTAAGAGCAGGCAATCAGCTACAATGCAAACAGATGCGGCAAAGTAGTGTTCCTGACGTAACACCGCGCACACCGGTCTCTACCGACATTACTGGTTATGGGTTAAACCCAACCAACACAGCGTCGATACTTGGATAATTATTATTGTGATATTTAATTTAAACGCCCTAGTGGGCTTTTACATTTTTAAAAATACACTTATATGGTAATTATAAACTATAAACTACATAGTGATAGCCAGTATAAAATAAATTAATACAAAAATACAATTCAGTGAAAAGAAATTGAAATAAATAAAACCAAAAAAAAACAAAACGGACTCAAACAAAAAATGACTAAATGACCTGATAAATTATTTTATCATTAATAACAGTCTTTCTTTGAATTTGGATATTGAAAAGCAAGCGATATCAATAGAGCCAAATTCATTGCCAAGTTTATAAAATCTCTGAATAGGCGAGTGTATATAATAATTACTATTAGATTTGTTCATATAAAATAGCGTTTTGTTAGTCTGATGGGTCCGAGTTAAATGTACATTAAATGTTATGAGATTCGTTAAATCGAGGAAGTCCAAAACGCTATTAAATTTTTTATACAAAATCATCAAATCACTAATTGTCCGTTTACTAGATGTTTTAAAGTTAAGTTTACACATTAAAAAAATATAATTTATTTGCTCAAAAGGAATCGAAATTTAAAAATGTTTAAATCTTAAGAATTTACTTTGAACTTTTTCTAATTTATACTAATGAGACACATAAAATGGAGACCAAATTGTGGAATTATGTCAATGGCACAAACAGCATTTTGAATGAATTTAGAGAACTGAAATCTTTTGCTGTTCGTAATATAAAACCTAAACATTTCATGACTATATTAGTAATTTCATTAATATGAAGAATTAAAGTAATACTTTAATCAAAGAGAATTCCAAGATCTTTAACTTGTGATACCTTTTGGTTATCAATATTATTAATACTCGTATTATACTGGTACAAGATAGGAGTTTTAATTCTATGGAACGATATAAAATGACACTTATCAATATTTAAAAAGATAAGATTTTCATTACACCACTTACCCAATTTGTCTAGATTTGACTGAAGAACAAAACAATAGTTTGAAGAAGTATTTTCAAAAAAAATTTAAGGTCATCAGCAAATAAGAGTATATCAACTCCTTCAAATTCTAAAACAATATCAATTATAAATAATAAAAATAAAATTGGTCCCAAATGGGAACCTTGTGGTACACCACTTGATATTTTAAACTGAGAAGAAATACAATTACCGATTTTTACGGAAATTTTTCATTCTGTAAGATAACTCTCGAACCAGTTATATATTATGTTGTGCCTGCGCCTGACATTGTAAATTTTACTTTTGCAAAATAACAATACCAATGAGAGAGTACCTTAATTTATTCAAAAGACTATTATTTTCACTCAATAAAAAGTAATAAAATCAGAATTTGTTCAAGTTGAAGTAGAAGCGAAAGTGATATTTAATTATATTATGTAATCATTATAACTAGCGATGATTCATTCGAATGAAAGTAGTCGAATGTATTTAATTACGAAATTCATTAGAATGAAAGTCCGAATGCAGTAATTCATTCGAATGAATTAGTAAATGGACTAATGAATGAATTTGTAACTGTGCCAAATGAATGAATTAATCGTTTCCAAACTAACGAACTCACTCAAATGCAAATAGACCAATAGGCGTGCGTAAAATTCAACTATGGCAAATGGACCAATGAGCGAGCTTTACACCTAATGAATGAATGAAGTAATTTAGTAATAAGTCATTACTAATCCGTAATGACTTATTACTAAATTGCTCGACGCAGTGAGCACTCGGAAACGTGTGAAGGTTGGAATAAAATGCTTTTGTTTTTTTTGTAGTTATGTCGGCACAGATAAAGGATAAAGTAAAAGTGTATATTAAATAATAAAATGCATCATTCAACAATAAAGTGATGTTTGTTTATTTTTCTTATGCTAGCTATATTTGTGTACTTAATAATAATAAAAAATGATATCAAATCCATCCGATCTGAAATTAAATCAAGAACAGCTGATTGTAGTTTTAAATGCGTGACCTACACAACAAACATGAAACAAAAATATTTTAATTTTCATCTTTTGCTTGACGGATAAATATTAGGTTATGTCAAGTAATGATAACCACAGTCCATAAGTATACCCATGTAAATATTTCTGAATACTTTTAAGTAGGGATCATGGTTTACATTATTGTTTCCATTGTTAAAAAAAAAACTGACGTACCTACCTATGTAGAAATATACGGAAAATAGATGCGAAATTAGTTAGAAAAGTTAGAAAAAATTTGAAAATAAATAATAAAATAGTAATACAAAGTAAAAGAAAAATAATAAAAATGAAGGTAAACAAGGAAAAACATCAAGCATATAATCAAAAAATGCAAAGATATGAGTTAGTAAAATAAATGCACAAAAGCAAACAAAGTAAAAAAAAGTGTTATAGTAAGCAAGAACGAAAAATGAGAGTTAAATTAATAATCAAGCAATCATATATGATTAAAATGATTACTATAGGCTTCTCCCCATCTAATCATTCCATAAGAAAGAGAAGAATGTAAAAGGGCATGATTTTTGTTGTTGTTGTATATTTTGTTTAATTTATATTTTAATATTTGTTTATGATTGTTTTTTTACGTTATCTTATCTGGAATTTTATCATTTATGCTATGTTTTTCTGGTTTGTTATTCTATTGTATTACGTGTTATTATAATTTAATTAAATTTTCAATGTATTTTTAATTGTTAATTATAATGGCCTTATACGGGCATAAAATATAAAAAAAAAACATAAATATGGAAACTAATGTAATTTTGAATTAATAAATAAATAATTGAATAAACTATTTTGGTAGTGTTCGGATTAATATAACTAGTTAAACGTTTGAAGACATAGGTCAAATAAAACTCTACCATAACTTGATTTTTATGTTCTAATAGTGAGCTATTTACAACTCGTTAAAAATGCCCCCAAAGTTAAAACATTTGGGTAAATCACAATAACGCCAATATTTCCTTTTTTTTTCTTTTTATATACTAGTATGCTATTTTGTTAAGTTGTGTTTATAGTCAAATGACGAACTTGAATATAATGAATTATTCGGTTTGATCAGATTTCAAAGCCTAAACA
Organism: Micrasema longulum; assembly: GCF_059751315.1. NCBI lineage: Eukaryota > Metazoa > Arthropoda > Insecta > Trichoptera > Brachycentridae > Micrasema > Micrasema longulum. The sequence continues at coordinate 178,401 of NW_028279333.1, forward strand.
GTACGAAATGGACAGATAATCCTAAACACTTTATTAAAAGCCTAATTTTGATTGGATCAGAAACCATAAAACTGAACAACCCTAATTCAGGATTCTGTACAAGTAAATTCTTCCCTGGCCGTCACGTAGGGCAGAGGGGCGCAGGGTGGGCGCCGTCCTAGGCCGCCAGGTGCCGTATAATGTGTAACTCTAACCTTCTAGCAGGGCTAATTGCTCTCAAACCTCGACCCAGCCATTACATTGACTAGTATTGCGAAACCGTATTTTATCGTTTGGTTCAATTGATTTTTTAGCCACAAAAATAAAGCGCCTTGCCGGCAAAATTGTAGTTCTGTCATCGGTTTACTAAGATTTTAAACCACTAAGACCAAAACCATAGAAGAAAGTAAACGCAACTCTATTTACTACATTTAATCTAATATTGCGAATCAATTGTTTTTATTTTAAAATATTTTTAATGGTAGATTTGGAGCCCTCAATATAAGAAAATACATTAGCTGAATAAAATCCGTACAATCAAAATTAATACCAAATTGCAATTTTCGTCGGTTGACTCTGAATACAGTTCCAGACGAATCCACGAACTAACCCAAACTCCAAACATTTCAAACTCGCAGGAACACAGCTGACGTAAATGTTACGTATAAAATATTAAATGACTTATTTATTAAAAGAGCCTGCAAAATGTACAATCATCAAATTATTTATATTGCTATTAAAAACATATCTGTTACTTCACTTAAAAATGAAATTTATAAAACAAATTCAAGTTATGATGTTGTGCCTCGAATCCAGAGCATATGTGCCGTACTGTATGTAGGTAATAAGAGTACTCTGTTTGGCCAAATATGTTCGTAATATTATATAATAATGTGTTACTGTGCGACCGATATTCAAGTGTAGATATTATCTTATATTTAATTAAGGTACATTTACATAAATAGATTATTATAATGTAAGTATTTTAAATTTAGTATTATATTTATGTGACAATTATTTATGTTACCAATAACGAAGCAGTCCTTAATAATAAGGATTATAATTAAGTTTCTAAAGTTTTTACTAGGTTTTATTTGTTATTCAACCGCCCAATTGTTTTTATTATTTTCGATCAAATAGAATAATAACGTATTTATTACAAAAACAGGAACAATTTACTGACCACATTTTATTGCAAAAGTGCAACGATTTCCGTATCTAAAATCACCAAAACGAGAAAAACTGTTTTTATTTCACTCGCTTGAAATACTTGGATTCTGAAAAAACATACGTTTTCCGAAAAATTAGTGGCAATAGTCATAAAATGTATTCAAATATTTTTTTTTTTTATATATATTTTTTTTCAGCGAAAGACTATGAAATCGTTTAGTTGGTTCATTTCACTGAATTGTCGGTTTTTTTTATCTGTCAAAATAAGTTTGAGATATCTCATAACCAGCGTTATAAGAAATGCTTTTCAAATTTGCAATTTTAAAAATCCTGTTATGGTTTACTAATTTTAATAAATGAGTACATCAATGACTGTATTTAAAATAGAAATTAAAATACTTTTGATTATTTTTGAAAAAACAGAATAATAATAATAGTAATAATTGTAATAATAATAATAATAATAATCAAAGTTTATTAAAAAATAACAATAACTTTATCTACTACATAAACACTTAGGTAATAGATTTCTATGGATCATGTCTAGTCTGCCTAACTAGGTACAACCTGTTTTAAGGCAGACATTAGTAGGTTTTAAATAAAAATATCTATATACATAGGAACAGACTGGTATGATTAATTGAGATCGAATATTACTAAAGTTTAAAATACCAACAAAATTATTTCTACTTTTGTTGTAAAATTTATTGTAACAGAGAGATAAAATATTTTTGAGAGGAGAATATGGAAGTCTAAGCATTTACAGAGCTTATAACCAGCCATTGACTGTTTAAGCCACTTTTCTTTAACTCATCCATTGAAAAATGTTTTTTCTCTCTTGCAATAAATTACAATTTGGATAAATTTTAATACTAGATTGATAAATAATTATTTTAAAAAACTTTAAGAGTCTGTTAAAAACACTAAAATACTCTGAATTGTATTATGATGCCTGCAAGGGTTCTATTCTGAACCACTCCGCAGCACGAGAAAACAGTTTTTCTCATGTATTTTGTGCGTAAATACGCGAGATAATACGGCCACAAGAGCGTTTGAGATACCAGCCCTGGAATACTTGTAATTACAAATTTTAACGTTAAAAAGCCGAGCTCATTGTAATTTATATAAAAATGTATTTTTTAATGACAGGTTGACACTTCTACTTAGTTAAATATACCAATAACCGGTTTCATTGTTCATCCATTGGTAAGGTTTTTAGAAGTTTAAACTGTATATCTGCTGTGAAATTTTAAAATGGACCCCGCTACTCGTACTCTTATTTCACAACCTATGTGAGGGGGTTAAATGCAAAACCGCCACTGTCTATGATCACTGTTTTTATCAAATTATCAATCCGTAAAATTCACTTTTTATTTGAAATATTAAATCATAAAACAGAAATAATGCTTTATAATTGGAACGTAAATCTTTGGTTTTTAATTAAAGCAAATAGTTAAACATAAAGTAATGGTAAATAAAGTTCAATAGGTATTCAAACAAATTGAAATATAAATTTTATAAATCAATAAAAGTTTTGTGAACACAATACTCCACAGAAAATCAATATTGTTATTTTGTCCCTTGTAACTAAAACGAAAATTCGATTCACTTTAAACGTACCTACCACGATAATCCATCTCAGATCCAATAAAACTAATAATCGGATTAGCAAATTCACCATTAGTAAAAAAAAAAACCTTATTTTCATGAAATTGTTGTGAGTGTTAAAATGGCAAAGAGACTTTTCGGTGTCGTGCCCTGTTGGAGTAGATTTTGAAGCCACCGTATACTACAGGGGACACGGTCGGTAGGACGACACGGTGGCGCCAGAAGATTGAACCAGTTTAGAGTTTAGAGCACTGAAATTTACACTGAACCTTTGTGAAGGCCGCCATTACTAAAATGTCGTTCGTCTCACCCGCTGTCTCAAATTTATAAACTTTATTTATCGATCTCAACCCCCACTTTGGTCCGATATTGAATTTTCGAACTGAGACATTACTTTTCAATATGCGTAAGTATTTTCAGCATTATGTTTTAATTTATAAAAGTACGTTATGGCGATTTCCAATTTGTTTAAGAAATTTGACGAGGCTTCCTTTAATGATAATCCAAATGAATTGGGATAATATTATTTATTACTAAAAAAAAGACTCATCATTCTCTTTTCCGCACCAGCGCAACGTATTTTGGTCACCTGTTAAATGAAAGTAAAGTAATCAGTTCTACGCTTCAGGTACTAGTCCGGGAAGAATAATGAATTGAACAACCTTTAAAGCCATTAATTTACGTCCAATCTGCCAAGAATCGAACCCAAAACTGTAGGAATGGTAGGCGAATGCACCGACCACTACACAAACGGATTTATCTCCATTCGATTTCCTTATTAAGGATTTTTACCCGAGGTTCAAAATCGTCCGGTTTTGGTTCTATTTCACGAAAAAAACCATATTCTTTATCTGCCTGGATACAGTGGATACATAAATTGATTAAGTGCATAGTATTTTTTTTTACTACTTATTTCACACGTTCTTTTACTTTATGTTTTATTACATTTTTAAATTTATTTTATTAATTAGTTTTATATTACTTTGCATCAATCATGTGACCGTTCGGGTGTCGCACTACTCACCACCCAATTGAGCTGGGTTTAGTTCATTATTGCACATTATTAAAAAAAAAAAAGAGTTTGCAACTGCTAAATAAGAATGATAAAAATAATAAAGTTTTTTTTAATTTTACCATTAAAAAATTGTTTTTTACTGAAGTAATAAAGTAAATTAATGTCGAATATATAAAATTAGACCAGGATAATTTCAAGAAAAGTACCATTGAAAAGTTATAAAGGAAATTTGATAATCGAATCTGAGATCAAGAATAAGTACAGATGATGAAGCGCTAAAATGCTATTTCTACTTCTTTTCTACATTCGCTCCTAAGTGGAGCAAGGGGAAATCATCAAACGCCTCCAGGAATCCCTATTGCATTTTCTTCAACCAGCATTTTGGCCTCTTCTTCTCGCCATTCCGCGTCTCCAAATTTCATCAAATTCAGGATAAAAATGTTAAAATTGGTGTCCAAGCACCAAGTCCACCACCGCACCTTCAAGACACTCCATTAGGAAATATTTTAAAGATGACTCAGAAATATTTATCAGCTAGATTTTATACTGCAACTAATACTGAATACGAATGATTTCTTATGGTAGATTATCTGGTACAGGACACTAATCCTTGACTTCTGTTTCAAATATATCCTTATTGGACATAACCTACTTTTCCTTGTCGTATTTCCAGTTAGTCAGCCACCAGTTGGACCAACCACGGAGACGTCTGATGTCTAAATTGAATCAAATCATTAGTGAAAAATAAAAATCTTTTTTCTTTGTTGATAATCGTTGGTATTTAACAATATTTTAAGTCTGTATAAAAGTTTGTAAAAGGTGGATCATCAAAATTAATACATATTAATTTATTAAGGCCATAGAGTTTAAACGTATACATATTATTTTTTTAAAATACAAAGAAAAATACGTCGTCTGTATAAATTTGAAATGCAATAAGGGACAAACTGTAAATTGTTCAAGATAGGAACGAGAAAATAAAAATGTTTTGCTCATTATTATTGATATATAAATACTAATTATACGAAAACACTGAACAATATTTAATTTTTTTCCTCTACAGAATAATTTATACTTTTTCTGTTTCAAATTTCTGTCTTAATTATTACCTATTATGTACATTAATTTATTTCTACCATAATTTGTTAGTCAATTCAAGTTTAAAGGTAAGTGTACAATTTAATATTAACGCAATATAAACCTACATAAAACCCACTTACGCTCAGTAGCTGCAAGACTTATTATAATCTAACTCCTAATTTTACAAATCAGTTTTTAATGTTTTTATTTTTATATCATTCAGATACTTTACTTCATTGTCAAATTAAAACAAAATGTAATTGGAGGCTAGATAACTTACCGTCCATGCGCTCTGCAGCTGCAAGACGGGCTGTAAACTAGCTTCGAAATGTTAATATTGAAATATATCATAATTGGAAAGGAGGAACTAGAATCCCAACGGTCCATGCATTCTGTAGCTGCAAGACGTGCAGGGATACTTATTTATTGTACAGCGCCCCTGAGTTGATTTTTACAAAAATGGCGTTATATAAATTATCCAAATATAAGTAAATTAAATTTTAATTTATTCTTATTATTTACACTGTTATATGTTTTTTTCAAATACTTATATTTTATTTATAGTTATTTATTATACCAGTCATACATAAAGAACTAAAAATGAAGAAAAAAACTGAAATGAAATGAGCTAGCTTTTATACAAAATAAAAACATAAATGGTGATATTAATTCAAAAAGTTTAATAAATCGATATATGAAGTACCTATGCTTGTTTCCAAGATAGTCTAAAGATAATAAAATATCTTAAAGGAAATGGATAACAGGTCTTGTGATCTATCATTGGCTGGTTCAAATGACATAGAATCATCAATTCAGATGTTAAAATATGGGAAAAATGGTTAATATTTCAGTGTGTAAAGTGATCATTGATATTAGCTAATGGTATATCATAAATGACTATTTCGCTCTAAAAAAAAATCTCCGTCTCTGTTGTAGTATTAACATAAATATAAATAAATATTATGCTATGCATTCTTAATAAAATAACATATTTTATTGATGATATATTTTAAACAATCATTTGCGTTTCATGGTTGCGATTAAAAATAATATTGATAATTTAAGATCATTAATTTCTATGATGCTTATATTTTTGTCACTAAGTCAATGAATACCAATATTGGACTGTTTTAATCTTTTTTTGTTGTGATTGTAATTTATGAATGAATTAATTGTAATAAAGACTAATTGATGTAACTTAATTGTACAAGTACAAAACATTTAATAAATAAATAAAATAAAAAAATAAAAAGTAGTTAGCACCCCTTTTTTAATTAAAATAATGACCTCTTGTTTTTTAGTAATTTTAAAGCGTTACGCTTAATTTAAAAAGCTCTATCTAAAGCGGTTTTAAAAGCTCTAGTTTCTGGAACAATTAGAGTGCACACCTGCGTTCTGTGCCAGAATTTTATAGGGAGCTCCAACTACTACCTAAAAGTCAGGTAGTCTGGGTACTATGTATTTTTATTTCACATACTTTCATAAAAAAAACATTTTGCTGCATTTTCTGATACATTTCAAAATAGAGTTCATATTGCTTTTTGAGAATATGTATTTACCGCGGTGTACAAATTTGGAACAATAAACGATGAAAATAAACCTTACATGTTTTGAGCAACGTAACACAATAAAAATGTTTTAATTAAATAATAAATAAAATACGGTTTAATTGATAGTTTTTATATCTCAAAATTTTTCATCATGTATTTCATATTGCTGTAATAGTTTTTATTACACTACAAATTATAAAAGGTCAGGTTGTCAATCAAAAACGATTATTCACACGTACACAATATTTACCCTTAAAAAGTAGGTACATAATAGCGCTTACATATCTATTTATTTAGGTAAAAAAATATTTTAAGAATTATTTAAATTTGAAAAATTAGACAAGAACAATTTTTGTCGCGGTTTGTTTACAACTTAATTTTTTTTGTTTATAACATAAAAAAAACAAAAACTGTTATTTATTTATTTATTTTTATTTGGGAAAAAAACAACAGTTTTTACATACTTTGTATACAGAAAATAAGAATATATATAAACAAAAACTGTGAAAACAGTCAATATTAATTTTCCACAGAGGTGTAAGCCATTGATTAAGTACAATATCGATATAAAAAAAGCAATTTAACAATTCAGAAATATTAGGCACTTAGAAGTTGCAAATAAAATAAAATTACATATATTTATTTCCAGTAATAAAAATGAAGTAAAAAGAAATAAGATAAATTTAAATTTAAAGAAAAGAAAAGAAAAGAAAAGAAAAGAAAAGAAAAGAAAAGAAAAGAAAAGAAAAGAAAAGAAAAGAAAAGAAAAGAAAAGAAAAGAAAAGAAAAGAAAAGAAAAGAAAAGAAAAGAAAAGAAAAGAAAAGAAAAGAAAAGAAAAGAAAAGAAAAGAAAAGAAAAGAAAAGAAAAGAAAAGAAAAGAAAAGAAAAGAAAAGAAAAGAAAAGAAAAGAAAAGAAAAGAAAAGAAAAGAAAAGAAAAGAAAAGAAAAGAAAAGAAAAGAAAAGAAAAGAAAAGAAAAGAAAAGAAAAGAAAAGAAAAGAAAAGAAAAGAAAAGAAAAGAAAAGAAAAGAAAAGAAAAGAAAAGAAAAGAAAAGAAAAGAAAAGTTTTTTTTTAAAAATAATTTAAGAAAAATATTTAATAATAAAACTATGAAGTACCTACTCGATCTTGCCGACATACGGGTATCTGAACAGCCGTGGCTGATATTGTTGTTTTCTATTATGCAGAATGTTAATTTAAACACACATAGCGAACAATTTAATACGTGAAAGTTTAATGCATTTCAGTTTGACAACTGGTAATTATATTTGACTGTGGTGTATTCCTGCCTCGCAATAGTAGAGGGCGCTCAAAACGCCTCGCCCGCGCCCCCGCCCCTCATCCAGTAGTGTAATGAAGTGGGCGGCGATGAAATCCTGTTTAATCCGTCTGCTGAAACACTCGCCAGCTTGTTGTTCTCAAACAAACCGCATTTGGCCACCCCTGACTACCTTCCCACCCCCTGCGCCCCTCTCCGCGTTCATTTATCCTTCATCCTTTCAGAATTCTTCCAGCATTACGCTATTCCATCTCGGGCTAGTAGTCGTGATAGAGTACCCTCGGATTTTGATTACAGTCACGTAAGCAGTTCAACGCGATTACATCCAAATCAAATCTTTCGCGAAGTTGCGCATAAGATGGCGACCGATCTGAGCTTCACGCAATGCAACGGTATGCTTCTTCATTACGCAAATGCATGCAGTCTTGATATTCAATCAAACATTTCTTAGATTTTATACGCCACGTCGCGCGTCGCCGCGCCGGTCTAACTTGTAAAACTCATAATCTTTCAGGCGAGAGTAAAAATGGTTTTTATTTCAGTGAAGTTTTTTATCGATATATTTTTTTAAATTTAAAAAATCCGTAAACGGATATATTGGGTACGTTTTTTCCAAATTTAAAAACGAGTACTAAAAGTTAAAAAAAGGGTTAAGGTCATATGTCAAAGAAAATATTCACCTCTACATGATATTGTGTTTGCTTTAATGTTACATACTTGTACATCATTTTCTTTTGATTAAAAGCCTTCGAAATGGACTGTCAAGTAGACGAAAGTGAGCATTTTCGACACTTCTTTTTGTTCGCGTTCAATCGAGGAAATAAAGCTGCCAAAGCTGCTCGCGATATTTGCGCAGTGTACTGTGAAGATGCTTTAAATTATTGACGAATTCGTTGTAAAATAATAAAGGAGAATACATTATTGACTCATTTGTTTTTTTTGTCCTCTTCTTCATTTGGAACAAAAACGGATACATTTGTGTTAACAACCAATACAAATTTAACAACCATACGAGTATATTATATTATTTGAAGTCTCACTAGAAAACATTTAAATATCATTTTTGATCATTTGTGGATTTACGATTTTCACAAGTTAGGGTGACGATAATAATTCATGAATCAGTTTATTTCGATAAAATTGATATCAATAAAATTAGTTGTAAAACAATATACGGTGGTATCTGGTTCGGACCTCTCTGGTCAACAGGTAAATCTTCCTATATAAAATGAAATATTATTTAAAACTTCGGTATTGTAATACTTTTACTTTACTTCAAGATATTTATCTTATCAATTACAATGACGTTTTTCAATATACAAGCACATAATAAAATGTTATATTTTACGTTTCTACCTCTCACACTCGTGTTTAGAGAGGGAATTCGTTTTAAAATTTTTATTAAATATTTTTTTTGTAATAGTTGAAATCTTAAAATTATATTCATTTTTTTATTTATATAATCGATGAATACAGCATAGGTGATAGGATGGAGTGGGTTTCATAGGATTCTTATGTTTAGATTTTAAAATTTGACTTATGACTACTTTTTTTTCCCCGAGAAGAAATAATGATTTAGTGATGCTGATTTTACCTCGACTATTATTATTGATTATTTTTATAATGATCTTGGTTCCCTGTTAGAGTATAATTATTCTTTCTATGCCTATGATTTAAAAATATTTCGTAAAACTGAATCAATATTTGACCACGCTATACTCCAATAGGATCTCGATTCTTTAAGTAAATGGTGAGAACTGAATAATATGCACTCAAATGTAGATAAACGCTAAAAAATAACTTTTATAAGAAAAGGGACTTAAAGCTATTTTACTTATAGCATTAATAATAATAAACCGAAATTCAGTAAGGACAATCCGGGACCTTGTCACGTTCAACTATTTCCAATCATTTCAATATTGTTAAAGAGAAATCTTCAAAAATGTTGGGCTTTATACACAGAATATCCAAGCCATTTAAAAATGTAGCCTCCATAATGTGTTTGAATAATTCTCTTGTTTGTAGAAATTTGGAATTTGGATGTATTGTTTGGTCACCTCACTATGTGATTTATAAAAATATTATTGGAACTGAAAAGAAAAAAATCATTCGTTCTTTGTCACTTAAGTGTAATATGGGCTGAACTCTTTAATGTTATGAAGAGCACTTAAGAGTATTTTAAAATCGAAAAGTTGAAAACTAGGAGACAAAATGCAGATATGATGATGTACTCATATAATATAATTCACAATAATATTGATTCAGTGATTTGTGTTAAAAAGGGTCATTGTACGTTTCCTGAGATCGCCTGCCTTTCTATTTTTACAAACAACACAGCACATTTTAACCCCTTTGCAAGAATACTAAGCCTACAATAAAATAGAAAAAAAATATATTAATATTTATCACGAAAGAGTTAATGATTTTTAAAAATAGCTCTATGATTCAGAAATCAAATGTGTAATCTTCAGTTTTGTGTATGTAAATTGATTTGACTTTCTTTTATTATTTCTTATACCTTCTTATTTTCTCTTTTCTTTTCTTTAAAAAACAATAAGTCTTATCTCTAACGAATTCTTCATTATTTCTCAAATTTATTTCATTTAGCAACACAATTATTTTATAAAATTTATGAAAGATGGTGGAGTTCTGTAATTGAGGATATATATGAAGAATATTAGCAATATAAAATTTATATTTGAAGCACTAACTTTGTGGTTATTCATTATAATCAAATAAATAAAACAACTTTGTTTTTAACCACTAATTTTTATTTTTTACCGATGTTTCAAAGCAAACAAGCTTCTTCTTCAAGGTTTATAGTTACGTAAACCTTGAAGAAGAAGCTTGTTTGCTTTGAAACCGGTCGGAGAAAAATAAAAACTAGTGGTTAAAAACAAGGTTGTTTTATTTATTTTTTATAATAATAGCAATATTTACTTATATGGTATGTATTTTATGTACCATTGTCAAACTTCCAAATAAAATAAAATACAAAAAATCAGTCGCACATGCGATTTAAGAATACTTCAACTCGTATATTTACCGATTTAGGAAGTTCAGCGATTTTTAATTTGTTAATTAGTAAAAAAACTTTGACGTTTCGAATTATCGTCGACAATTTTTTTTTAAATTTTGTAATTACTCCGCCCGTGACGTCATGATTTATCGTCGCGTCACGCGTCGGCGAGTTGTGCTGACATTAACAAGCAGAACCCCAAAGCTGTCAAAATACACTAAACGTTGAAAAGATGGCTACCCGGAAATCGGAAATTCATAACAATACATAAAACGCCATAATTAATTGGTTATTGTTCACGTGAACATGCGACGTTTCAAAGAAGTCGATTTTTTTTGTTAATTTTCGAGACACTTTGCCTTACAATTAAATCATTTTTTTGTCCAATTTCCTGTATCCCTGAACTTCCTCATTTGCGCACTATTTCTAAGACGAGTGAATATTTTATGAAAACAATTTGGACTTCTTCTTAAAATTGCCTGGTTTCACGCTTTCGGCTAAAAAGTTTTTATTTAGTATTTAAAACTGATTTTTGAACTTTAAACTCCAATGTTTTTTTCCAGCCACGATCATCACCTTATCTATTATTCCTTTTAGCTATACCCTTATTCTTTTTAATAGAAATGCCTTTTGTTAATTTAACGACACTGTTTTCTAAATGGTGGAAGAGATGATTTGAAGTACAGGTCTTGGTTCCTAAAACTACCACCACGAAACAAAAAATAGACCACAGATTTAAGAAGAGTCTTAACCTACAGAGCATTAGAGAGCATTTCACTTTTTCCAAATGAACTGTCTTGGAATGAGCAGAAATATAGTATACCTCACCTAGCCGCATATAAGTAAAACCCACAATAAGTTTTGAATGCGATTTCTGCTTGGGGAAAAAGCTCGTTATCTTACCACGAAGTGGCCCCTGAGTAGCGCCTATTAACGTCACTCAACAAAAACATCCCCATTAGAACCTAATTGAAATAGGTACTCAGTATCTATCTTATTAGATTCAACAAAATATCTCAGCAAATTGTTCAAAGAAAATCGTTCAAATAATTCATATCAGGTTATCTGAGGAACCCCTTTGTGCATTTGCTTAATCGGCTTTTCAGAGATAATCCAGGATAAAGAAGAAACGCGTAATAAGAAGGAAGCTAGAAGGATTTATTGTTTTAATATTCCTTAACCGACTCTTTCACTACCGATCTCTCATTAATATTATTCTACAAAAAAAATATTTTAGATCGACTTTATGGAATACTAATACTTCTGATCAATCTCAATTAAGAAATATGAATGATTTATTTATGTAATAAGACTATTATAACATATTTATGTACATTGTAAACGGTAAACGTTCAGTGTAGGTTGAAGTAAATTATTTGGTCCCAGGTGGGCGACATTATAGAGATAGATTATCAAAAATCAATAAGTTAAAAATAATTCTAAGATTAAAATGAATAATGCAAAAAACCAAATAAAGTACCTACAAACACTTAGCCTTTCACCAGTTTCGCTCAATCGGCAAGAACATGAGATTTCTCCAAAAAATAAGATTATGTTGTATAAATTTAACTTTATGAATGAAATCAAAAACGTTATCTTTAAAATACCTTACAGTAAAATGGAACAAATATGACTTAAAGATCTGGATTTTATGAAATAAACAACTCTTTAGTGAAATACAAAATTTTAATAAAAGAAGCAATTCTCTACAAATGTACCAAGATAAGTTAATATAAAAATTCAGAATTCTGCCTAGCTAATATGAATGAGTGGTTGACAATAAATTTATCTAAGAAATAAATATTTGTAACAATATTAATGACAAGTGAAATAGATTCTTGGTTGTTTTCTTCTCGAGATGATATGAAATAATGTTGATTTAACAAAATAAGATCCGCAGATGGGACTCGATTTAAGATGTCTTCGGTTGGTGTATTTTTACTCGGGGTTTTTCTATTTCCCAGAAGATTATTTGTCTACATTTTATTTCAGTAAATGATCGTCTGCTTCCTTGCATTTGTAAATTTGTGTGTCATGATCTTGAAGAAAACTTTAAAATGCTGACATCGACTTTTCTTGGTATTTACGAATAAACTTCGTAATAATTAGTGATCCATTCGAATCATGGAGTAAATATACTACATTGTAAACTCTTTATCATCAGACAAGGTAGATAAAAGATGGAGTAAATAAAATAGAATAAGGTGAAAAAATGGAAAAAGATAGAAAAAGGTAGAAAAAGGTAAAAAAGTAGAGGAAAAGGTAGAGAAAAAGAGAACCTGTATAAAATACAATCTCATTAGAATATGATATCTCTCTCTACAAGAATTTCGGTAATAGATTTAAAACAAATAGGCTTACGTTACGTTGAACGTTCCCTTTCTTGAAGGACTACATTTTTGAAATGTGCGATCGCCTCTCTTTGAGTCTTTGCGCGATAACTGGACTCTTCGTCTCGAGTTTTCAAATGGAAAGAAATCTACTTCTAATGCACGGATATCGTATGGATGAGTTACTACCGCGGCCGTCAGATGGCGCTAAATCAGGCAACTTATAATTATAATCCAGTACTAAAATGCTTTCAAAACGGGGTTCGTTGGACTCGTTTTTTACAACGTTACAACATACCCGTATGTACTCTAAACTAAACTGTGAACTTTAACTTATAAACTGGCGTGCAACCGAGATTTACTCATAAGTAGATATACAATAGAAATATCAATGACTATGTCAGTTACTTAATTTATTTCATTTTTAGCATCTGTAAAAACGATTGACGTATATTTAATATCACAGTAATTTTTACGTAATTTCCTTCAGAATAAAAAAAAAAATTACGCATCATTATTTAAGTTTAAAAAATTACCAAATTAGAGAATTAAAACCTCAGTGGCGCACATACAGTTTTTAATCACGTTAGGGAGTAGGTAAAATAAAACATAGGTATACATATAAATTTTGTCCGTCTCGTGGTCTACTGAACAGCGCATTTGCCTTCCATGCAAGAGATCTCGGGTTCGATTCTTGACATGGTTGACACAAAATATTAATTTAAAAATGTGTTTTTACACTAGAATATTTTACGGTCCTTGAACTGGCACCTGAAGCGTAGGACTGATCATCTTTCCTTCACGTGAAAAAAAATTAAACCCTGCAGTTCTTATACCAATGCAGTGCCCTATGCACTTATATTTGCGGGAAGAGATCTGTTTTTGTAAAAAAAAAATTTCACTTAACATCATATAAAAAGTGTTTTTTTTTACCAAACCTCTTCATACGAGTGTAATGAATCGTTTTGTCGATGTCGTTGGCTGAAGAGGATGTTTAAATTACCTAAACTGTATGAAAATGATCGCTGTCATTCCAATTTATGTTTCGAAATACGTTAAATAGAAGTAAAACAATATAAGGGGTGAGCCAGTTTAAACTCTTCGTCTTACACTGAATTTATGTGTAGCTATCCAACTTTTCTTTTGAATGATTTTAACTATGATTATACATGTATTTGAAATGCTTCCTCCACACACCCGAAAACAGTTTTAAAGACCGCGCGGGTCTTCCTATCGATTTCATTCATACAAAAAAGTAAAGTTTTTTTGTCAATAAACGATTTAATAATAATAATAATAATAATGTTTGGACAATATGGAGGGCCTTTGTCGGATATTGCCATTCATTTTCTTGACTATATTGCAAACACGAAAAGTAGCAAAAACTGTATTTACTTGTATCACAAACAATACCGTAAGTGTATTATTGTATTTTATAAATTTAATGACATTAGATAAAATCTGATTATTACTGTCATTATTTCAAAATTTCTTAACTCCGACGCCATTCTTCTTTTCTACATCCGCTCCTAAATGCAGCATGTGGACATCGCCGTTGTCTCCAGGAGACCCTATCGCCAGCCAGAACTCTCGCCTCCTACGGCCAATTCAGAGTCCTTGAGTTCCACCGAACAAAGTCGGAAGATCGTCATCGACAGCTTTTTAGGACGGCAACTTCGGTTAAGGTTCCCCTGAGGCATGCGTAGCACGTGTCCAAGCCAGGTCCATCATGGCATCCCCAAGACGCTCGCTATAGAAGGCTACTGCGTCTGTTTTTGGACTTCAATGTTAGTTGTGAAATTGAACCACCTTCTGCCTAATATTCTCCTCAAGCACTTCCTCTCAAAACTTCGAAGGGTGTTCTGAGCTTTGGTGAGATGCCGAGATTCACACCCATATAGGGGATGTCTATGTGCGTCTATGAACCAGGCATATGTCATCAAAAGATAAATCCCAAAATCATGCGTTTAGCACCATTTATTTACACTACATATATTTATTTATGTAATGTTATCCAACACAAAGTACAATTTGTTGTCTCTTTTTTGGTGTGGTATTTTATTTCGTTTTTTTTTCATTTGAACTTTTCGCCTTACATGTTTTGTTTGAATTTAAAAAAAATAAAAAATTATAAAATATTTTCAATATATGAAAATTTAGAAAAATCACTGTGAATGGATTTTTTGTAGGTAGGTACTACGTTTGACGATTTCAACACCAAGGGTAGCAACACTACTTCCCTTTGGTGGGAAAGGACGGCACAAATATTAGTTCAGTTACCCAGGGACATTGGGCTCTTTATATACAATATACAATTTTATTTCCAAACCATCTTGCACATTCTCTCAAAGATGAGAACTTCACTATATTATGAAATTCCTAGCGTTTTTATTTTGTTTTATATTGTTCATATTGAATTTTTGATATTATTAATATCTCATTATAATGTAGGAGGGTAGGCATTGCTTATTTGCCTATACTCTTATGCAACCCACGCCACTGTGGACGTGTATGACGAAATTATTTTATTTCCATAGAGACTTAAATCGCATTTTGATAAAACATTAGTGAACATAAATGTTTAAAATATTACTTAGACAAAAATGTACATAAATGTGTCATTTGAGGGCATTGGAAGCAAAGATAGCAAACTTCCGTTTTGTTGTTGTCGAGAAATGAACAAAAACTGCTACACTAATGCCAAAGAGAGTCTTCATGTTGGAAATGTTATTTTCATTGAACTTAAACTTTAAGATACTAATAAATTAGCTTTAATAGAAACACGAATTCAAAAAACTTTCTTAATATTTGTATGGCACGACCGTTTTGAAAATTTAAATCTCAAGCCTGTCATTGGTCGAATAAAATGGCTGATGGATAATGCTGTTTGCTTCCAAACACTATTTTCAAACCATCAGAAGTATGATTTCAAATTACATTTGCAACTGAACTTATGATTTTTTATAAAAATAAAGTTGATAAACTACAGAATGACATCATAACCATAACAAATATTTTTTTGGATCTTTGTTTCCAATGTCCTCATTTGTCATATTACAAAAACAACCTCCGGCGCCGCATCGCGTTCAAACGTTTCGTGGAAAAATAAATACATTTTATAAAGCTTTTAAAACAATGAAACCTTTCGAATTATAAATTACCTTCAGTATGTATACATATATTTATCACCCACCCTACCGTTCAATTTATGAATCAATGTACATATAATCTTATCTTAGTATTCAAAAATTTATAAAATAATCCCGCTTCCGTGGGCATTGACGTCGTTCGCTCAACGCTGTGGAAAGCGGTCGATAGCAACAGTTCCATCTCTACTAACTAGAGCTCAAGTCTCAGCCATACTCCTCTAATTATCCCTGTATTAACTCGGCGAAGAAGAGCCTGTCGTATTCCGATCTGGGGTGCTATTCTGAACCGCTCTCGTGGCACGAGAAAACCGTTTTTCTCGTGTATTTTGCACGTTAATACTAAATACACGAGAGTGCTTTTACTATCCACTTCTTATTTGCAGTCGTGTCCAACTGTTATTCTTTTTTCGACTCAATGGGGAAGTTCAGTGGTTTAAAAAAAAGTTTGTTAAAAGACCATCAAACTAAGAAAAACATTTTTTTTATGTATCGTATTATCAACGCTATGATTTTTTTAAGGTTTTGTTTAAAAATAACCCCGCCTGTGACGTCATACGTTCTCAACTGTGAGTTTTGCTGATACTGACATAGGGCCGATTTTATAAGGCCACTAGGACATCTTCATTAAGGCCCCTAGGCTTATTACTAGCACGTTACAGTTGGCGATAGCTGACTCTTTTTATTTTCAATTATAAATTCTTCGCTATACAATATTAATATCTTACTTATCGAACTGTTTGCGTGGATATTTAAGAAATCTTAATATATCTGTAATTTTTTTGTGGTTTAAGTAGCATTATTCTGAGTGACAGATTCTTTTTAATAACATTTACATTGCCCCGAAAAGCAAAAAAAAATGTGAGGCTCAAACGGGCGAAATTTTAGAGTGCTCGAGATCCTAATCCATCAACTATAGCCCGCAGGATCGATAAAATGAGGCCTGAAGGGCTGAATTTCCTAGCACGTAATTAGCCCATTTATTAATCGATCGCTGCCTGCTCGTGTAAAATCAAAAATATTCATTTCCATGTGTATTATGTTTATATACAATTATATTTATTAAACGTATCCCTTTAAACTTCGACATTGATAATGAAATTTGTATATAAGTATGAAAAATAAATAGGTCTGATATATATCAGTACAATTTCATCATTTTTGATTATTTAGTTAATTCAGCGTTTCTTGTAGCGCGGATTCCATATAACGCGGTATGAATTAATCTGGGTATGGGGTGACTGTAGTTCATTTTTATTCAAACCGAATGGTATAAATAAATGATATGAAATGCTCTAATTTTTTATTCTAATTTCCCGTAGCACTGAACATCCCTATTGCCCAAAAACAAAATGCAAAAACTTAAAAAATATCTGTTTGAGTGTGTGGAGTGGAGAGTTTTTTTTGTTTTTTTGTTTTTAAAGGAATAACCAGCTAAGCCTCTATTATGAGGCTTGTCAGCAGGTGGGATCGAGGGGATATGGAAGGAGGTAGTGAAAAATACACCATGTTTACAGTTTGTGGAGTGTCATTAAGTTTATTTAAAAAAAAACGTCTTTCGTAATACAGTAGCGAGCACTGAAATCTTTCCAGACTAAAAATATCAGTTTTTTAAATATTTTTTTGATGTTGTGATTTCTTGATAGCTTTTTAGTCCAAATTATTAAACAGCACTTTTGAAAGATAATATAGAAAAAGGTGCCTATTTAGTGACCAAAATTTAAAAAAATATATAGTTTATTTGTAGATTTTCATATAATAGAATGCTCATATAATTTTAAAAACCACATATTTATTTAAAATAAACCTTCATAGGTACATAACACTAACAATTATCAAAAATCAACAAAATCAGTTCTTTCTTGTTCCTCCTTTTTTTTATTACTGCTTCAATACGTTTTGGCATGGATTTCACCAAATTTTGCATGTAGTCTTGGGAAAAAATTCAAACCACACTTTTTCGATTGGATTTTTAAGGTTTTCCTTTGACGAAGGTTTCAGTTTATTTATTGATTGCCATTTTATGCCACAAGTTCTCGATAGGGTTCAGGTCAGGACTATTTCCGGGCCAATCCAGTGTTAAATACTCTTCCAATTTTTTTTTTTAAACTTCTGCATTCACAGTTTCTTTTATGAATACTAATTGCCCCCCTCCATAAAAGGAGAAACATCCCCAGACCCTTTTTCAAGCAGGATGCTTCACTGTTGGTCTAAGACACTCATCGCTTAAACGTTCTCCAGATCTTCGTCTCACGTACTGAATTCCATCCGAACCAAATAAATTAAATTTACCCTCATCGAAGAAAATAACCTATCGTCAATCTATTTCAGTCAAAGTTTTATATTTTTTAGCCCATTCTAAGCGAGCAATGTGCATTCTTTTGGTCAGTAGTAGCTTTTTTGCAGGCCTCCTGGCAAAAAAGCCGCTCTTCCGGAGTCTTCTGCGTACGGTGTGAACACCCACTTTAGAACCACCAGCCATTATGAACTCTGTCCTTATATCCACGGCACTTTTGAATTGATTCTGCAAACAAATTCAGTTAAGCAATCAATCCTCAGCATGTGTTGTTGTTGTTTTTTATGCCTAGAACCGTTTTTTTCACTCTAGACTTGCAGAACCTTTATTTTTTTTATACAATCTAACACTGCAGTGTGACTGCATCCAATCTGAACTGCTATAGCTCTGGAACTCACTTTTTGCTTCGCCAAAGTTAAAATCGTATTTTTTTGTAAAACGCCTAATTGCTTAAATTTTGCCATAATTCACAAAAATATTAATACTTGATGTCAACACGTTGAATGTCACAATAAAACTGGTCTCATTATTTGCGCAAGATTCTATTTAGGTAGAAAAAAAAAAATTGGTGGGGGTAATTAGTTCTTAGAACTAATTTGTACCTGCACTAGTCCTTTCCAATAGGTGGAAAGATTTCAGTGCTCGCTACTGTATGTACTGTGTAATGTAACCTGACATATACTGATGACACAACACTAATTGCATCGTCAGAAATTGAAATATAAGAACTAATTGACCCAATATATGTTGCCAGCTCAAATCTGGGATTTTCGATGAATTTGAGCAAAACTAAGCTTATAGTAATTGATCGAGCTAATAAAATAGAACCATTATCTTAATTGCATAACTTAAAAAGAGTCAACAATTTCATTTATTTGGGTTCTCTAATCAGCGATGGTGGTGGGTGTGAAAGTGAAATACGGCAACCTGCTAGTATTGCCAAAACTGGTGAAGATTTGGAAAAATCGCAAAATAACTATTAACATTAAAAAGAAATTGCTGAATGCCTTGGTTTTTTCAGTATTTATGTATGGTGTGGAGTATTGGACACTGAGAGAATCTGAAAAGAAAAAAAACGTACCTTTCGAAATGTGGAGTTTGCGGCAAATGCTGCGGATTCCGCGGACAGCCAGGCGTACAATTATATCTATACTCCAGGAACTAGACATATGAGAAAGACTGATACCCATGTGCGTGAAAAGAATCTTGCAGTTCTTCGAACATATTTCCTGAGTGAACTCTGATAATATGGGGAAAATAATTTTTCTCGGAAGTATCGAAGCGACAAGGTCGCGTGGACGTCAAACGACAAGATGTAGCGGCTTGATCACTGAATTATCGGAACTATCACTGACAAATGCATACAGGACAGCACAAGATCTTTCCAAATGGAGGGAGACTGTCCAAAGACGAGACATGTCTGGAGTCAGGCGTGATCACCATCCTCATCAACATCAATATCAGCGGTAACGAGGCAGCTGATGAATTGGCAAGGCTGGGAGCTTAGACAGCCTTAATAGGCCCTGAGCCCTACTGTGGTTTGCCCAAATGTACTCCTCGTAACAAGCTTAGGTCATGGGCCAGGAAGCACAGCGTTATGGTCTGGCAAAAAGTACTTGGTCAGCACCATGCGAAGGAACTGATAAAATGGTACTCGCAAAGGTTTGCCTTTGACCTAATAAAGCTCAGCCGAAATCGAGTGAGGGCTATTACTAAAGTCCTTACAGGGCACTGCATATTGAATAAATACTTTGCTAGAATGAACCTTCCCGAAACTTCTAGATGTAGGTTCTACGAAGGAAACACCTTTACTTTTTATATTTGAATGTGATGCTTTACATCATAAAATAAAATTAATAAACAAGACCCCCCCCCTCTAAGAATAAGATCACCATTCTCAGATATGAGACACGGATTGAAGAGACTATGTGATATGTTAATAAATATTTAAAAAAATAATATTATTATATTCACACCAAATAATAATGCGCTAATCATGTTCACTATTCGTTTCGAGTGAATTACAATAGTAAAACGTTAGTAAGCAGGTGGGTTTGTTGATTTAAGTACGGGATTAAGGTCTTGTTTAGTTTTAATATAGCTAATGGAATTTTATTGCGAAGAAATGTCGTCTTCTTTTTTAATTAGCCGTAATAAAGCTAGCTACTAGCTACCTTAACATGTTTTGAAAACAAAACAAGTTCATTAAGAAAATTGCGTTATTAAAAATATTTGGACAATCCTTATTTAAAAAGAAAATGAACAGATGTGATGGAAATCATTATTTAATAAGGAAATACTTCTTTACAAATAAACGAAAGCATTAAAGAAAATATACCAAAAGAATATACATGTTAATGTGTTTTTATTCTTTTAGTAAAAATGATTTTGATTAACAAAATAGTCTTCATTTTAGCTGATTTATTCATTGTACTTCACGAGTAATTCTACTAAAAAATAAACACTTTTTCTCCAACTATCATGAATTACTTATAAATATTTTTTATTTTTAATTATTATTAAAAATAGAAAAAATATATGAACAAGATATAATACTCCCAGAAGTAAGAAAAAAAAACTCGTTTGGGGCGGTAAATAAAAAGAAAATATTTTGGTGACAATAAATAATATGAAATCCAAAATAGTAAGAAAACATAATATTAGAAACACAGTGTAATACGCTATCTATATTAACGATATTAATAAGTATCACTTTAAAAAATATTAAAGAAATATTTTTTAATTGCAACACTTGCTTTGACTTTTCGATTTTTAGTTCATCGGGCAGTTTATTAAATAATTAGGAATGGCGAATATTTTCCAGTGACTTTTTGCCGAACTTCGTTGAGCAAAATTAGGATACATGAAGATTGTTTGAATTTCGTGTATTGTGGTTGGGAATATCATAATGAAATGTGTATTTTAAATTGGAGTGAGCAGAAAAGATAACGATATTCATAATAGTGTTGGTGATATCATGCAGTGGCATTACCATTATTGTTTCTTTAGTTTTGTAAATATTTAATGGTTTACTCATGCAATATTGTTTAATTTTGTAAGATTGCATATTTTTTACTAATATTTTTATATTTGATATTATTGTGTAATTTTATAAGGTTGTTATTTATGAATCATTTTTTAATATTTGATATCCCAGAGGAATTAATATTTTTCTTCTTTAGTTCAAAAAAATTTTAAGACAAAGGTACTACATTAGATAAGA
Source organism: Micrasema longulum (assembly GCF_059751315.1). Lineage (NCBI taxonomy): Eukaryota > Metazoa > Arthropoda > Insecta > Trichoptera > Brachycentridae > Micrasema > Micrasema longulum. The sequence continues at coordinate 200,097 of NW_028279333.1, forward strand.
AAAAAGTTAATAGGTATTTCATATTATTTCATATGAATAGGGTATTCTTTTCGAAGTTTAAGAAAAGAGCCTTGTATTTTTGAATAAAGTGTTTTCTTAGATCAAAGCTGATGTTTTAGGTAGTTACGTACTTAAAATTTCCTTTGTGAGCAGCTGAAACGTGGCATATTTTCAATATGTTCAAAGCAAAGTACAGCGAAGTAAACACTAAGGTACATTTGTCTAAGAAAAGTTAAGATTTTTTTAGAAAAAACTCCGTTTGCATAAAAGTTCATAAAAGTTTTAAAGGGCGTAGAAAACTAAATAGCATTTAAGTCAAAACATGAACCAACCACACACCCTACCCTCAAAAAGAATTTATGAGGTTTTAATAAAGTTCAAACTGTTGTTTAAATCTATTATTTTATTTATAGTGTGTACATAGGTTTCACCTCTATCAATTATATGCCAATTGGAATTAAATATTATATAGGTATCATCTTCATCATCATCCTACCTTCAGAGCACAGTGGTGCATAGGGCACTGCATTGGTAAACCATATGCATCGTAGTTTGATCATCTATTAAATGATCGTCTCAGGAGTAATTTGTTTTTTGAAAAAAAAATATTTGCTGTTTTGTGATTTACCCAAATATTTTAACTTTGGAACACTTTTTAGCGAGTTGTAAATAACTTACTATTAGAAAATGAAAATCAATTTATGAACCGAACGAACCTCGAAACTTAGACACTAGTCACGGGATCATAACCCGATTTGACAATGGCAGTTTGAAAAACTATTCGACCAGTAATTGAACTCATGACCTCAAGAATACGCGAACGTCCAAAAGACATCTAAAAACATCCACAAACATAACATTGTTTTTTTTAAGTTTTATTCTCTCTTTACTAAATAATATAAAACTGTCGTATTATTTTTTTAATGGAGTTAAGATCGTTATTTTAGATTAAGCTAATTCGCACAGCTGGCGCCTCGTTGTCTAGTCGATTTCTGGGAAACGAGAAGAAATTCTAAAAATAAAATGCGCCGTGTGAACTGTGAACGCTTTTTCCCTTTTTCCGTTAAGTTTTCCGTTAAGGGCGTGAAATTCAGCCTGCCCTTGTAATAAATAAAGTGTCAGACAAGGCACAATACGTCCGACGGCATCTATCATGCGTCTGGAGTTTGGAATACTAAAAACAGAAGTCGAGTGGAAAGAATGCGTTACAAAAACAAAACTGTGAGAGGGAATGTATTAAAGAAAATAAAATCTAGATTAGTTAAACGAAGGACCCGAGCGAAAAGGGAAATTAAAAATGAAAAAAAACCATTTAAACTTTCAGGTTTGGAAGATTATGTTCCAAAGTGTTCTCGATTCGCATGCCCGCTTTTCGGATGCCTGTAACGGATCAACCCTGAAGGCGCTAAACAGTTCCCTTTTCCATTCGCTCCCGTCGGTGAAAAATGTTCCAACCTCGAGTTACAGACAAACTTTGGACGCGAATTGATTCGAGTGGGGAAAGTTTGCCGTTTTATTACGGTTCAACTTACCCCGAGCTCGCTCCATCCGTAATTCCCTTACGCCCCGATTAGGGGAGTACGAGATAACCACAGTAAAAACAACTGGTCCGCAAAAGTGAAATTCAATTAACTTCGTCTAAGATTAGGAAGAAACTGACAAATAATACAATTTCGCTTAGTGCCCCTAACTAAACAACAAATTACAATTATGAATTCCAAAAACTATACGCGGTCATATTTTATTTTCATTTTTACCGATAAACATTTTTTTAGTTTTCGCAAGATTGAATTGGTATGTGTCCAAACGGATGAAGAATACAGATGTAGGATAAAGGTCGCTGAGGGTTTGGTTGGAGTTCCTACCCCAGTTAGAGATTGACAGAGAAGACACGAGGTTGCAGTTTAATGCGTATTTATTACATGGCGAATAAATAAACAATTATATCGGACGAGTGTTACGTCGATGATGGGTTGAGAAGTAACTTGAACTACATACTGGAACTGTGTGAGGTCGTCGAGCTGGTCTGACGTGAACTGAACTGACTGACTTTGTTGGGCAGGCTGAACGAGCTGACTGACTGACTGATGTTGGTTGCGTCCTGTGGTTTCTTTATAGACGATGTTCCTTTGTAGTTCATTTTTTTATGGTAGGGACGGTGTGAATGTACTGTAAAACGATGCCCTCCGATTTCATGTGAAATACTCAGAGTTGCATTTTACGAATGTATGGGATTCGATTGAAAATGATGACATTGCATCGTCGGTCATTAGTCTCTTTTAGGTGAACTAATTTAACACGTGTGTGTCATCGACTATGGACTATGGACCCTACACAGATATGCGTGTGAAGAACCAGAACCCCGCGTCTACCATTTTTGAGTTTCAGGGTTCGGTTTTTGGCAGGCTGGACTTAAGATATTATTTTTTAAATATTGTGTTTATTGTTCCTGGATTGTGTTCATTACACCTGAAGCATAATACTGATCACCTTACCTCCGTAATCGGAGGAACCGGGATTGAAGTAGGCTAAATGCTGCTGATATGCGATCTCGGTGGTCAATTTGTGCTAAAACTATGTAAGAAGAATGCACAAATGTCTAGAACCGCGCATTTCGTAAAGCTGAGACAAACATTATCGAGATATTAAAAATAATTAGTGCTGCGTTGGTTTGGTCATGCAGAGCGAACGGACAGTGAAAGAACGGCTAAATCGATGAATGATCCAAATTTTGATGAATGCAGAAAACAAAGAAGCCTTAACAGACACGGCATAACCAAATTTAACAAATACTTTAAGATGGACAAGTCAAATGCACTCGCCTATCCCTAGGCTCCACAGATATGGTAATCAGTATGAGGACAAGGCTCTTATATTTGGTTCTGGACTTGATAGTTATAAAACGAGTCTGATTTCTTTTTTTCTTTCGCAATATAATTCTTAAGCTTTTCTCTATGTTTAAAAATGTTTTTCTTTTTTGCTTTTTAATATTTATGTATATATTTCGTTACTATATTTGGTTGCTTATGTGTATCATTTTTTGTTATGTATTTAAATTTATATTTTCTTTTTCATATTTATGTTCAATATATGTTAAAGGCAATTTATGCCGTTTACATAAACATAAAAATAAATAAATAAATTAAAGTTGGAATAATCATCGTGCGTGCATAAGAAAATGTACAAGAAGAAGGTTTGTATGCAAAGATATAATAAAGTGGCGTTCTATCGTCTCTGTCTACCCTTACGGGGAATCGGGGAACTAGTGACGTCATGCAACCAAAAAAAATAATCGCACATACATTGTTTATATATTGTACAATTTCCCATAGAGCTGAACTTCCTCATTGATCAGGAGAGAAAATAAATCAAAAATCATCTTTCGTCTTCGTTTTTTTTTCAAGCCAAACGACAGGATTATAAAGCCCTTATGAATCGGCATTAACACTTTATAGAACACATATTATGTGTTTTTTTTTATTAACATTCATATACATTTTTACAGTTTTAACATTTAAATTATTTTTTTTAAATCATCATCGTTCCCTTTACGAACTTAATGGTGCATAGGGCACTGCATTATTAAACCAATCGCAGCATATCTTGATCATTTTTGTTACATGAAAGTAAGACTATCAGTCTTACGCTTCAGGTACCAGTCCAGGGACTACGAAATATTCAAGCATAAAAACACCCTTTTAAATAAATATTTCATATCAGCTATGTCGGGAATCGAACTCTTGCATGGTAGGCAAACGCGCTGACCATTACACCACGAGTTCGAGATGTTATTTTTACAGTAGATAAAATCCCACCAAGCCACTCTCTGTTGCTTGTTAGCGGAGATTTATTTATTTATACTCGTACATCAACGGTTCAAAGAAACTTTAACAAAAAAATAATAATTTACATAAATAATCACAGCAGTGCACAATAATCATGTATTACATAATATAAAATAATAGAATAATCAAAACTAAACAATTTAGTAAACATATAATACAAAAAGTTAAAAAGAAACATAACATTTCTAAATAAAAATAGCAATAACCATGAGAAAATCTTATGTACTAAATATAAATATAACACAGTAAAGTTGAGAATAACTTGATAATAATAATAAAAAAAATTAATACAACATTAGTACTTAAAAAATCAAAGTTTTATGAGCAATAAAACAAAAATAAAAAATAAAAAAAGTTCAAAAACCTCTATTTCGTGAAATCATCATCATCAGTTGGTTGGAAGAAATTGCTATTTGGTAATAAATCCACCAATATATTAATATTAAATTATATAATGTTTTATTACAAAAATTGACAAAAATAATAAACAGCCGGAAAGGCCAGTTATAGGGATACAAAAAAACTGCTTTTTTTTCAAATATAAGAAAGCATTTTTTTTTTTAAATTAAAGTGTTTACACACAAGCTAGTACTACTACTACTACTAGTACTACTGCCACAAGCTAGTAACTATTCCAATATAAACTTTTGATTGAGTTGCCATATTTTGCTCTTGTTACATTGTGTGTTTAATTTAAGTTATTTTGGCAATAAATGAAAAATGCTAGGTACTAAATAATTGAGAGTTCTATTACCATAATTATTACATATTTTTGGTACTACTAAACCATCATTGAAGCGTGTATTATGGTTATGTTTGAGAGGAGTTTTGAAATTATTATTATTAAATTATTTTAAAATTATGCAAAGCCACAGTAATCCTCAAACTGGCAGAGTTTTAAGTGTTTTGTACGGGAGAACTTTATCACTTGTTTGTCTGTAAATCTCTGCTAGTACATTGCTATTAAGTATAGACTACTGTAGACCCTGTATCATTTTAATATAAATTTTAGTCTAATGCCCCCACGACTCTATGCCGTATTTATTTATTTATTTATTGTGCATGTGTCAAGCCATAATAATTAACAATAAAAAATACATAGTAAAATTAATTAGATTCAAATAAAATGACATGTGATGCAATATAATAACAATCCAGAAAAAAGTATGAGTAATAAATAATAAAATTCAAAAGAATACAATTTAAAATAGATATATATCTTATAATTGATTTTACTAAAGAGTGCTTTTAGGAAAAATAAAAGATAATCTATAATAAGTATTCGCAAGAGTCCGCAATCGATCACAAAGTTTAAATATTTGACAATCTCATTAAAAATTATGATATATAAAAATACCTAAATACTTGTACTCCTCTACAAATGCTAAAGTTCGCAATTTTTGTCGTACGCAATTTCGCAAAAGTTAATTTACGTCTGGTAAACCTAATAAAATATGTTAAATCATTAAATAGTTCGGTTTTAAGAAAATAAACTCATTGAATTTGAAAAAGTTGATCTACTATTGTACTTTATTACGATACTCTTGTAACATAAAACTTGTTGAAATTGTAAAATGTAAAAAAAGCACCCGTAACTGGCGGATTGCATAGACTTCGTGGTTTGCTTCCTCATTTCGTTTTGTTTGCCGTCTACTACGCTATTATACATTCCCACTTATGCTATCTATCATGTATATGGGGTTTCGCCAGCAAAAATCAGATCTCAGAAATACAAGTTCTACAGAACAGAGCTCTGAGAAATATTCTTGGACTTAAATGGGATTCCCATGTCAAGGATATCTACCGACGGACAAAAATACTTACTTTCAAGGTGATGCCACTGCATGCCATAACCAATACTATTTTGAATATCATAAACTTTTCTGCTCCCACAAATATAACACGCGTTACTCAGGGAATCTTCATGTATCTAAGTTTCGCTCAACGAAGTTTGGCAAAAGGTCTTTGGAAATATTGGCCATTCCGAATTTAATAAACTGCCCGATGAGCTAAAACACGAAAAGTCGAATAGCAAATTCAAAAGTGTCCCAATTAAAAAATATTACTTAAGTCTTTTTGATAGAGATAGTTATTAATATAATTTATATAGATAATGTATTACACTGTGTTTTATGTTTCTAATATTATGTTTTCTTACTATTTTGGATTTCATATTATTTATTGTCACAAAAATATTTTCTTTTTATCTACGGTCCCAAAAGAGTTTTTTTTAAATAATTCCTGGTAGTATAATATGTACTATATGTATTAAATGTTTTGTTAATAAAAAATATATAAAAATATTACTACAAATTATGTACCACTTTATTCTAGATTGAAGGTATAAAGGGTTAAGGACATTGTATATATATATATAAATATATACATTTTGTATTAATTAAAAAATAAGGTAATTATTTGAAGCAATAAATTAGTTTTGTAAAATGGCATAAATTGTAGTCAGCTAAACTAGTAAAAGTAATGTATTCCGTTTTATTTTGTCACTGTGCATTCTTGCAAAATGTATATATGTAATAAATTCATATTTTTTCGCGTAGGATTAAATATTGAAGAAAACAACTTATTAACTATTTATAATAATCCACGACATATAGTTTTAGCATAGAGTGTAGATGAACAACCTCTAAGCGGCATTCAAATAAATTATTACCATCATCAAAACCTTATCTGCATCTGATGACGCACAGGGCACTGCATCGGCAAAAGAAATGGAGTGCGTCTCGATAATCTGTTACAGGAAGGTTAGGTGATCAGGTTATCGCTTCAGTTGCCAGACCAGGGACAGCCTGCCATTATACATGAGGTCCATGTTTGGATCCTGGCGAATTTGATGTAAATTAATTTAAATTGAACTTCCAAGGGGTGTTTTAACTGCATATTTTATTATACATACAGTCTTCATCTTGTCCACATGTACGAGTATATTACCAATGATCGCCGATACGCTGGAGTTGGGGAACTAACGCAGAGTATAGGATAAGGGAATCAATCAAATAAATTAATTTAGATGTTCTACTTAATTAAATTTTTATTAAGTACTAATTAACGTGGATAAAGATATAGTTTTAGTGAACATCGAGGGGGTGAAATCCAGTCGTTTTGTCTACAAACATTTGGACACACTCAAATATTGTAATAAAAACCAACTGGTCCAAGAAAAAGTTTTAAAAATTGAAAATTGTTTTCAGGTATGTTCAGGCCTAGTCTGTGAAATTATTCGGTCAGATAAATCTCTACACAACAATAAAGGTTTCAGCTCTTTAACTTCACTAAAATCAACAAATGGAAGAAATTAAGAAATATGGATGTTCAAATATAGGCCAAATGGTGAATGTTACACAGTATGTAAAGTGGCCACTTAAACCAGCCAATGACAGGTCATAAGCCCTGTAGATGCTTAAACTTTCAAATTCCCTTTTCTAAGGTATTCTCCAGCCCTGTTGTAATTTGTTAATCTTAATGACTCCCGAGGGGGTGAAATCCAGTATTTTTGTCTACAAACAATTGGACAAACTCAAATATTGTAATACATAAAATGGTTTATCATGCTTACAACACGTCTTGCAGCTGTAGAGCGCACGGACGTTTAAAAATCTAGCCCCCATTTACCAATCTCCAGACAGCCATTATATTTTTTAAATTTATTTGTCATTTTTTTTTAAACTGTCAGGGTTATATAAGAAATATTACATAGTCTAGTTATTGGTCATGGTATGTCTCGTCTGGTACGTGTAGTCATCATGTTTTTTTTACGTTGATTTTAAATATGTCTGCAGTGCAATTTTTCAAGTGGTAAGGTGGGTCATTTTAGTGTTTTAGTCCATTGGGTAGTATTTTTGACTGTTTTGCGTTTGTATTAGCTTTTTTAAAGTGGTAGTGTTGTTGTAGAACGCGCCAAACCTTAAACACTGAAAGATAGTGAAGATGACCATAACCAAGTTGACATCCATAGAAATGACCATAGGAAAAAAAATAATAATCTCTCAACCTGTTCAGAGAGTTAATACCGTACGCGATCTGGATGTTATTCTTGATAGCAAACTTACATTTGAGAATCACTTCAATGACACACTGACCCGCGCACATAGAAACCCTTGGTTTTGTACTTCGTACATGTCAGGTATTTAAAGATATCGCGTGTATTAAAATGGTAAACATTGCTTATGTTCGCAGTTTGCTCGATCATGCTTCTTCTGTTTGGTCTCCACAATATGTCACACATAAAGAAAAGTTCGAGAAAATTCAATGGACATTTCTTAGACATCTTAACAGGAGATGCAGGAATACCGATCTCAATTATATGTCTTCCTGCAAAAAGCACCACTTGCTTACTTTAGAAGATCGCCGTCTACTATTAGACATGGGGGTGCTCCATGACATACTCAGTAGACGCCTTTATAGTTCGGCTCTTTTGTCGGAGTTATCATTAAATGCCCCCGGCTACCGCACCCGTCACACGTCGAGCTCTCTATTTCATGTGCCAGCAGTTCGTACGAACTATGCCCTGAACTCTCCACTTATACGGTTTGCTCGTGAATATAGTTTGAACTTTCCCCTTATTGATCCATTTGATTGTAAAAAAATAACATTTAAAATGCGCGTCTTAAAACATACTTTTTGTCTTATACTTAGTTTCAATAATAAAGTCTTATTTTATCTTATTTTATTCTATTTTATTTTATTTTATCTCTAATTCTTAATATTTTATATATATTTATATTTTCGACACTTGTGCAATATTTACACACATGTCCACCCTCATTCCAATATAACACCCACTCACCCACCCTCTCACTCACTTACACTCACAAAAACACACTAGTATGTATTGTACGTTAGAGTGGGCCGATGAAGTATGATTTTTTTTTTTGGACATCAAAATAAAAGGGGTCTAAAAAGTTGCATTTTGGATCACGTCAAATGTAAAAATTATTTTGAAAAATATTCCATACTACTTTTGGCCCTCAACCGAGGTTTGAAGTTAAGAACTGCCTTAACATTTTGTTAATTATCTATATTGATAAAATTATTTTTTGTTAGTAAAGATATAACCGAATCACATTACAAATTCGAACATGTTTTAAAACTACGGAAATGCAGAAAGTTTACACTCCGCAGAACTGATTCCGTTGAGCGCCTAGCTAATATTGACAAAAACAATGGCGCATTGAAACAATGCTTCCCATTTATTACAAAATAAAGTGCAACTCACGCAGTTAGATGCTTATTTAATAAGGTTTAATGCACATTATTACATTTAATTAGACTGATTTTCTTACTTAAATACGAAATGACAGCCGGTTTAGAGTAAAAAATTTACTTTTTCGAAAACTTCAAGCTCTGATCGAGGGCCAAAAGTAGTATTAAATATTTTTTTTGAAATTTTTTGCATTCCGAGTAATCTAAAGGGCAACTTTTTAGACCCCATTCATTTAAAAATTCGGAAAAAAAAATATCGGCCCACCCTATGTACGTATATTTAATGTATTTCTGTGGATATCTGTCATTAGTTTTATTCTCTGTATATTTTATTTGTTATATTTTTGTTACATGTATTACTGTTGATATCCCCAATAAATAGAAAAAAATATATATAAAAAAAAAACAACAAGAAGGTTTGGCAATGATTTACTCAGGATGCTGCGCCGTGGCCTCGGTAGGGAGTAAAAGAAAACCATTTTACCGTGATGTCAGTTGATGCTAACGCGACGTCTTAGTCCGCGATCTTAAATTGGAAAACAATAAGCTCAAAGAGTGTCTTCCAGAATAAACATCACGTTCCGTTGGATGGGGTTTGCTTCGGATAAATTTTATTGCGATATATTATTCCGTCGTGAGTTGCATTCCGATCCCGGCAGGCAGCAATAATCCATCAACCGTGGAGCGTGACTGGGCAGGTCAGGGCTGGGGAGGCTCTGGATATGGTGGGTAGGGGGGGGGGGGGGTAAGTGGAGGGAGAAGGATCACAGCGCAAGTGTCAGAATTGTGATGGAGTGAACCTTAACCATTTTGACAAAGCAATATAATTTTAATGCGCGGTGGAGTTATTTTTTTACTTTTGAGTAAACATGAGACATTAAACCTTAATCAAAATGAATGTATGTTCATCTGACATTTTTGACTAGCTTTTACTCTAATAAGAAATCTGATATTTTTAGAGAACCTACTTAAGGAATTAGTTTTTTTAATCTTCAAGTACAAAGGAAATGGGAAACGTTAATGTAAATATATGTATTTGATTATTGTAAAAAATGTATTTAGTTGTAATGTTGTATTTCAATTTGTTATTAATAAAAAAATTAAAATAAAAATAAAAATTACTTTAGCGACTTTATTGCCAAAGTAGTATCTTCCATTTAACCAAACCTTATGAATTAATGATATAAAATTTAGCTATTTATTTTTATGTAAAATCGATTACATCATGTTATAACGAACTAAAGAGGGCAGCTGAAAATTACAAAAAAAATAAGAAATAATAAATGGAGTATTGAGGAAATCTACATCAAACAATGATAATTAAATAATAAACTATCTTGGAAAAGACAAATTTAATGAAAAGATTGCAAATGAGTTTAGTAAGAGGTTTGTTGACGATTTGAAAAATCTTAGACATGAATGCCAATCCCTTTTTTTGCAAAATAACACAAAAAATCCCTCTTTAGTGTCACTGTATATACCTAAATGTAAACCACGAAACATTGAACCATATTGTTCAAATCTCATTAAATGGGCGCATGATTATGGTTTAGTAATTAGAAGAAAAAAAAACAAAAGTTATTCATACATCCTCACCATATTTATTGTTAAATGTGAATTTGAAATAGAAATACGAGCTTATATAAATTTTTGCGTTCAGTCAAATTCAAATATAGAATCACATAAATGGAATAAATTGTCCTATTATAAAAAAAGTTGTGAATAATCATTAATATTTAGTTAACATATTACAACAAAGATGAAGAACATTCAAGAAAAAGTAATATGGAAGTCTAGGCATCTACAGGGCTTATGACCTGTCAATGGCTGGTTTAAGTGGCCACTTTACACACTGTGTAACATTCACCATTCTGCCTATATTTGAACATCTATATTCCTTCAATTCTTTCATCTGTTGATGTTTGTGAAGTTAAAGAGCTGAAACCTTTATTTATGCAGGTGAGATTCATCTAATTGAATTATTTCACCTGCATACTAGGCAACGCCTGAAAATGTTATTTTTTCAATTTGTATACTTCTTCATGGACCAGGTAATTTATCAACAATATTTTGAGTTTGTCCAAATTTTTGTAAACAAGGACTGGATTCAACTCCCTGGGGAGCTGTTTATATTAACATATTACAACAGAGATGAAGAACATTCAAGAAAAGGTAATATAGAAGTCTAGGCATCTACAGGGCTTATGACCTGTCAATGGCTGGTTTAAGTGGCCACTTTACACACACAAAAAAAATTTGGACAAACTCAAAATATTGTTAATAAGTATTTAGGATTGATTATTGATTCCAATTTGAGTTGGGGTGGTCATATTGATAGAATCTGCGACAGATAAAGGTACTGGCTCAAAGTCTTTTATGAAATTAAAAGTATACTACCTTTTAAAACTTTAAGATACATATTATATACCTCGCTCATTGAATCGATTATATCTTACGGAGTGCGTGTCTGGTGTCTCACTTTCCAGTCTCACCTGGGTAAAATTCATGATATTCAGGTGAGACTGTTGAAGGGTATTGTACCGAATAGCATAATCCGTGAGGCGAAACGTATGGGCGAAGGTGTATATTTTTTTAATTCTGTAGTGTCCTGCCGGTAAAACAACTTTTATGACTGCAAATTGATTATATATCACTTTGTTGACTCGAAATATAAAAGACAAGTTTCCCACACTCACAACACTAGATTAAAACTAAGGGTTCCCTAGTTGTTCCCCGAATTACAAATTACTTCGGAGAACGAACATTAAATTGCGTTGTTCCAAGGTTGTTCAATTATCTCCCACAAACCATCATTGCGTTGTTCCAAGGTTGTTTAATGATCTCCTACAAACCATCATTAACTTTAATAAGTAATAAATAAAATTAGTTCTTAAAGATAATCGTCCAGTCATTTGACAAGACATTGTAATAAGTATTTTGTCTTCAACAGAAGCAGAGTAATAATGTTGTATTACACTAGTCATTTTATATTGCTTATCTAGGGACAAATTAAAGAACATTTAATGTAGCTTCCCTATAAAAAAGTCACCCCTCGTAGTGGTCTCAATCATGGTAGGAAAACGCGTCAATTACTACATTGTGAGTCGGACTTTTGTGCAGTCGATTTTATTTTGAAGGATATTTAAGTCAGAGTAGCCATAGAGTTTTATTGTCTAAGAATTTGGTTCAATTTAACACAGAGAACTGTATTTTCCATCCGCTCGGACACTAACCAATTACAATAATCATCTACATCATTCTCTTTCCGCATCTTATGATACATATGGTACGACGTTGGTACACTAATCGCAGAGTATCTAGATAGTTTTTATTACATGAAGGTAAGATGATCAGTCTTCCGCTTCAAGTGCCAATCCATGGACTGTGAAATATTCTGGTTTAAAAACATATTTTAAAATTAATGTTTCATCTCAACCATGCCGGGAATCAAGCCCGGGACCTCTCACATGGTAGGCAAACACTCTGACCACTATACATCGCGAGGCCGACATTTCTTTATATTTATTTATTTCATTTAATGCACAAAATACACAATTTTACCATAGAGCACAATTATATTTTTTTATGTCCCGACTTGTTAGAAAATTCCGTGTTAAGTCAGGACTCTTCTATATATAAATCAAAAACACTTATTAATATATTAAACAATATAGAAAATAATAAAAACTTATAAAATTTTCCGATTACGTAAGAACATGTTTAAAAAATATTGCAAGTATTATGAAAACTTTGTAGTCATTGCCGATTTTTTTTCCTGGTGAGCCAAAATAAACTCACTAGGAGAAAAAAATATATTTGTCCATAATGTTCGGACATACTCAAAATATTGGTAGGTATAAAGTAGTTTGTCGTCAGGTGCTCAGACATAAGTGTGATTAAATTATTACATGCAATTAATTTATTTCTTATTTAAATAACTCGTTATAAACATAAACATAAAGAAGGTCAGGGTATGTTATGTCTCGTCTGGTTTTTATAGTTATCGTATGCATTTTAACGTTGACTTTAAATTTGTATCAATTTAATTTTACAAGTGATCAGGTCAGGTACTTGCAAATAAATGCAATATAGTACAGACTGATACTAATAGTAATTAGAGTTTATTTAATCAAAAGATTTTTATATATGCCCCACCCCATTGGCCATCGTTCTCTGTAAACAAGATAGAAAGAAATTGTTTGTCGCAAGTTGCTCAGTGAGTTCTTCCCTTACAAAGATTACGGAATTCGCGGTATTAAATTAAACAACGTTCGGAAAATTTCAACCCTTTATATTTCAGCCGTTAGATGAAATAATCCGTATAAATTACTTTCGAGAAATTTATTCATTATAGACGATTGAATTTATCTCGCGAAGTACCTACCTGTCTCACCCACAGGCATTAAGAAGGATGTTGCCACCCATTGCTGGTTATTCTGAAGGCAGGTAAGGAAAAAACAATTAGTGTTATCTTTAACTCAATCTTTAGTTATTTATTTTTTATTTAATTGAGCTACACACTTATTTTATGTAATTTATGACTAAGACAGTGGAGTTCTATAGTTCAGGAAATAAGTATAATACTAATGCTTACTTGCAAATTGTATGTATTTTATGTATCCTTGTTGAACTTCCAAGTAAAATAAAATAAACTAAAATATATGAATAGGCAAGTAAATCTAATATTTTGATTGTAGCTTTAAAAATCAAATAAAAACTGAGCAAAAATCACTGCTCTAGTGCCATGATCCAGGAAAAAAATACGGGAATGCGTGTTAATGAAGAAAGTCAGAGCACGATTTACCCTGAGCCCTCTTAAATTATGACACTTAACCCATGCCAAACGCAAATTTAGTCATTATTTAATGAATTAACTATAATCAATTGAAATGCCTGATTGTGACTTTAAAGTGAGCAAAAACTTTTCGGATAAAAGGAAAAACACGTTTCATTGATAAGTTGGTACCGAGTTACTTGTTTATGATTGAATTCCAAAACTTAGTCGATTTTGTCAATGGCCTTTTGAGAGAAAACAACCATTGGCGTCGTCGCTACAAAAGGGAGCTATACAAAATCTACGGAGAGCCCGGTGTAATCAACTCCATCAAGCTGGGACGCTGGAGCTGGGCTAGCCATATAATTAGAATGGACGACGAAAATCCCATAATACGCCTAACTCTCTCTGTGCCACAAGGAAGACGAAGACCAGAAAGGCCAAAAATGCGATGGATGGACTGCGTCAGTGCAGATACGACAATGTTGGAAGTAAGGAACTGTAGAGGAAGGGCAGCAGACCGGCAGGAGTGGAGGAGACTCCTGGATTCAGCCAAGGCCCACCTAGGGCTGTCAAGGTTATGATGATGATGATGATGTGCATTTATCAGTTTACAATATATTGTTTCATAACGTTAGAAACTGATGAACGCGATATGATTTTTTCAATCGATGGTAACTACAGAATTATTGAATTCTAAATTCAGTTTTTTAAATAAAATGTTGTTTAAGACCGCAATATTCACCCGCAACAAACTTTTGTGACAACGGTCGTCAATCGGAGGAAAAATGAGTGGTCCAACCGCATTAACTAGGAAACGTACTACAAATCGAGAAATCAGTATCCAGAAGAAATCAATGTAGGGATATATCGCTAAAGGAATGGAAAGGGGTACGTTTGATCATGTCAAAAGTAAACACAATCAAAGGGCATATATGACAATAGACGATCGCAATGTACTCGTATATTATGTCAAGAACGTTGTGTACATAGCGTTCTATTCTCTCTACCTACCCTTACTGATAATTAAGTGTTAAAACATTTTAGCATACCTTTAAAATTTTAATATAAGGTTTCGGAATAGCCGCCTTAGGATGGAACTTTTTCATTATAATGTTGTAATTTAATTACAAAAGGTACTTTTAAACGGTTCTTTATGTTCCTCTAAGCAGTTTGTCAATGACAATGAGTTCGGGAGACTTTAGCTATAACACGATTTTGAAATTTCACAACTCTTTAATGGGGAGAAAACTTTTTAAATTATATTTAGATGTTTCAGGAAATAATTTGTTATTTTCAATTAAAATATAAAGTACGATTCAACAAAATTTATCAGTTCATAAAACTATTTAATTGTTTTAAATGGATATTAAATAAAAATCGCTTAATACGGAATATAGGGTACCTATTTCTCAAGGTGTCAAAACTAAAA
Source organism: Micrasema longulum (assembly GCF_059751315.1). Lineage (NCBI taxonomy): Eukaryota > Metazoa > Arthropoda > Insecta > Trichoptera > Brachycentridae > Micrasema > Micrasema longulum. The sequence goes on from NW_028279333.1 coordinate 215,368, forward strand.
ACTATACTCGTCGCATTAATGTTATATTTTTTTTATTTGTATTTAACTACTCAAATCTTCGTATGTTTTACATGTATCTGATTGATCAACTTATCTTTCGGGCATATAAAAACATAGTTAATATAAATATTCCGATAATAATTTACCGCGTGAAACTAATAATTACAACAAACTCATTATTATTATAGAAAAAAAGTTCCCAGCATATAAACAATATCTATAATTAGTAATTTATTTAATTTTTATTTGTAGATACCTACAACCTTCTATCCGTAAGAGATTTTTATTGAGGAATAAAAAACATTTTCAAAGAATGCCTTCATTGTGTCATTTTAAATATTAAGGTACATTGTGTAAGTGAAAACTCAAAATATTGTAATTACACAAATTGGTCCAAGAGAAAGTATAGAAATTGGAAAATCATTTTCAGACGTTGCCCAGCATGTGAAATAATTTAACCGGATAAATCTATTCACAACAATAAAAGTTTCCGCTCTTTTATGAAGTTTCATGAAAACCAGCAGATGGAAGAATGAAAAAAATATGGATCTGCTAACATAGGCAAAATTGTGAATGTTGCACAATGTGTAAAGTGGCCACTTAAACCAGCCAATAACAGGTCATAAGCTCTGAAAACGCCTAGGCTTCTATATTGCCTTCTCTCAAAGATTCTCTATCTATATATATATATATATAGTTGGATAATTTATAAAGCGCCATTTTTGTGAAAATCACCTCAAGGGCGCTATGTTATAGTTTGTTTGATTTATATTGTGGTAGTATATTTATACTTTTTTTATTATAAATGTCTGTAAGCCGCTTTAAATAAGAGGTTAATATCGATGGTGTAGAGGTCACCACTTCATCGTTAGGACGTATATATATATTTATATATATATATTTATTTTTATTTGATTTTTTAAAAATTAACGGCACTTAGTGCCTTTTACATATTAGTTACAAATACGATTATAAACATGCATGTAAGCATAAGTAATACAGAGCATTTAAAACAATATTATTAATTAACAAATTAAGAAAAACTAAAAAAGATAAACTATATAAAACCATAAAATATTACCAGTTATAGAATTATCGATAAAAGAACGATTATTTGGTATTAGAAATACTTTGAACCAGTTAAAAAAAGAACTAAAAAAACAATTTTAAATAACATTAAAAAAAAATACATGTGTTATTATTTAAAACTAATACTTAGATAAATAGTATATATTTATGTATAAAAATATATAATGATGTAAAAAAATGATAAAAAGAAATATTTTGTACTTATAAATTAATTCAAGAAAAAAAACGAAAAAAGTTTAAAAAAAACACTAATAAAGAAGTTTAAAACAATTCTCAACAATATTAACAAATAGTTACCTAGAACTATTACCAATGAAATAAAGAAGAAGATATATAAAGGCCTTGTAGGCTTTCACATGTTTTACACACATGTATACAAACAATGACAGACATGTATTTTACATAGAAGTAGAAAAAAATAACAATGATTTTGAATAATAAAAAAAAATGTAGAAAAAATATTTTTACATTTTAGTATTAAGTATACTGCCGTCATAAGAAAGAAGGACGTTTCATAAACATATTAATTTTTATAAATTTTACGTTATGTATTTAAAAATTAACATTTTCATCTTCTTTTTAGTAAAAAAAATACAAGAAAATATGTTATACTTTAACGAAAAGACGTTTCTAGCTAGAAACGCCTTTTTTATTTAGTAATTAAGTAAAAATCTTTCCTTTTTAGTTTTAATATGCCAATTGATTCTACTCAACTAAATAAAAAAGACGTTACTGGTCATTTACAGTATTTCAAACTAGTAACGCCGACCTAATAATTAATGAACTTCGAAATTACCAGCAGATCTTAAATTTAATTGAAAATGAGTTGGTAGATTAATTTCAGATGTTTTTAAAAACGGAATAGAAGAAAAAATAATTATTTTAATCTGTCTTTAATTATTATTGTATAAGTCAGAAAAATAACAGTCAGTAGCAAATCAATTTGCTTCTATAAACCTATCTTTAAATACAGAGAAAACAAAAATTGTACATTTTCGGCCAATTCAAGCATTCCTATTAAATTAAAATATAACAATTAATTCTAAAATCATTAAAATAACTTCACACTTTTCTCTTTTAGGTATTAAATTAGATAACCACTTAAATTGGAAAAAACACGTGAAGACTATTGTTGCGAAAATTAGCAATTATGTATTTGTATTAGACATACTGAATACAAGAGCAAACAATGCATGTATTATGTTAAATTTTTATGCCTATGTATATTCAATTTGGAAATATATGGTATTATTTTTTGGTAAAACTCTACTTATGTGCAGAATGTTTTTTCAAAATTCAGAAAATATGTGTTAGGAAAATGGTAAATGCTAATTACCTGGCAACATGTATGCCAATTTTCATTACATTCAATTTATTAACAGTGACGGGTATTTATATAATGGAACTTTGTCTTATTGTTAAATCAAGACTGGAATATTTTAGTACAGAGGAAAAAAGCCAATTCCATAACACCAGGAATAAAAGTAATTAAAAAATTCCATTGGTGGAACAATTATTTATACAAAGAAGGCCCATATGCATGGCAGTAAAAAGTTATAATAAGCTTCCCAAAACAGTTAAGGAAATAAATTGAATAAAAAAAATTGCTAAAGTGTTAAAAGTGTTTCTTATAAATAATGTTTCGATACTATAAATGAATATTTTGGAAGATGGAATTGAATGAATTAAAATATATGAAATGTAATAAATGTAAGCAATAGACAACATAATCTTATATCATGTATGAATCTTTGTGTTTTCTTATTTAATTTTTATCTTCAGGAAGAATGAGTCTTAATTTTTTTTCAAATAAATTAAGGGGCGTGTTAAATATATCAATCAATATATTGTTATTATTATTTATTAAATAATTGATTAATAATAATAGTTTACTTATTTCGATACTTCCCTTGACTATTCGTGCTTGTATTCTGAATAATGATTTGAAAGCGTTAAATAATTGATTGAAAGGTGCTGAAATAAATTAAGAAATGACATAACGAGTTTGAGTTGGGAGTACATTTTTTTTAATGATTTAATAATAAAATAAAACAAATACCGACTTTATCGAGACAAATCATATAAGATTGTTAGAAGTCAAAAGATAGGTTGTTGTTTGCCTAAAGTCTAGATTGTCTAGAATGCAATCTAGGGTTAGAAAAAGTTTACGACTTTCCTCGTAACGAAAGTCTGTGGTATACCCGTGTATGTTATTACCTGCGATTCGAGTAAAATACTGAGATTTTGGTATTCAAACATTTGTTGTTTTGCAATGTTTATTGCAAGCTTTTAGAGTTTCTGAGCAGAAAACAAGTCAAAGGATAATACTTAAGTTCTCTCAGCTCGAAAGCTCTGATAAAATTGTACTTATTCTTTCTGCTGTTCACTGCATTTCTCTATTCTTACTCAAATGAGCTTTCGTCTTCAAGAACAGAAACTGCCTTGGAAGTTCAGGAAGCAATTGTAAACAAATGGATTTGATTCTTTAGCCATAACGAGCATATTTAAATTCCATAATCAATACAATCTTGTGGTAGACCATCATGCATTAATATTCTCATTTACTTGCGTATATCATAGACCTTAATTAATTAAAAATATTGCGTTCATATTATCCATGTGCGTGAAATAGAAACAGAACCCTGGACAGGTTTTATCGACTTGACTTGAAAAATCAGGGGGAAAATTCGTTGGCGCGTTAATCTACCATTTTTGAGGTCTTGGGTTCGATTCCTGGTAGGGTGGACGTAAATATATTATCCGAGTAATTAAATTTTGCCTACAAATAATATTTCTCGAGGTATTATATTACGAACATGGTGCTTTGTAAGTTATCCATTATTACGAAAAAAGCACTATATACGTTATTCGTAATAATGATAACGAAACATATTGTTTTATTTAGGATACTTTCTTAATTTATTTATTCACTGCGTAACGTACTAATGCCATCTAGCTGTTTTATAAATATAACGTGATCATACCAAATCGATTATTTTATACGACCGAGAATATTTATTTTTTTGAAATTTTATTTTATTAATTAAATTAATAAAACAACAGCTAATAATTAAATTAATAAAACAACAGCTAATATAACAAAAAATAAACATTTACAAATAAACCAAAATTATAAGCCAATTAATGTTTTCTATACATTACTAAATACAATTTCAAAAAAAGAAGAAAAAAAGCGTTCCTTTAAAAAGCCACTCAAAAGAGATCCCGCGTGTTTCAGTGTAGGCCTTAAATAATTTGTGTTTAGTGCTCAGACATTGTGATATTTATTTCGTTAATAATTACGTACGTGAACTAGAGAAGCTAGTAAATGATGTTAAAAAATTATTACAATTAAAAACACAAATAATATTTTATGATTAAACAAATAAAATATTTTCATGTATTACTTTTGAAAGAAAATAAAACTAAATTTTACTTATCTAAGACAAAGCTAATAATAATTTATTTATTTATTCAAAATGACACTCGTTTAAATATAAGTGAACTTATCAAAACTTTTTAGGCTGTGCCCGCGTCAAGCCATTATAAATAACATTAAAAATACATGGTAAAATTATATAAATTAAAATAAAACGACATGTGATACAATATAATAACAATCCAGAAAAACAAAGTATAAGTTAAAAATAATAAAATTTCAAAGAATACAATTTAAAAAAGATAATCAGACATAAATATTAAAATGTAAATCATACAAATTTAGATTCATACACAATCAAATATTCAAAATAATAGTTTCGTTAAAATCAATAGAAAAATAATATGTATATAAACATAATTAAAATGATAATTGAGATAACTAGAAACTTACTCTACACTGTAGTAAGAAATAAGAGTTATAAATAATATGCCAAATAAGATTGAGTGAGTACTTAATTAAATAATACAAGAATACTGGTTACGCCACATGTGCAATGTGCATACATTATATATCTAGCACATTTGCTAGGATGAGGCGTTCAGATTTGTTTACTACCTACGGGACCCTGGTTCAGATGTTGCATTTTGCCTACCGTGGGTACCTATATTGTTCCGGCGCCAGAACAACGACTGAACCGACCTGTGCACATGTGATTTCTCATATTGTCTATATTTTGCCATCAATAAGTATTAAATCTACTGTGTGTATAATTCGTCAAGTGCCTCTTCTCCCTGACATCAAGGTAGGATCTGATCCTGACTGCCGCGGCAGAAGTACCAGCAATAGAGGTGCCAGAACCCAGAATAAGGTAGGAATTGCAATAATTGTATTTAGGGTTCTGTGGTAAAGTGAACAGAGGATAACGCATCCAACAAATTAGCAATTTTCGAGCGTGCTACTGCTAACGGGCAAGTGGCGCGACCAAATACCTAATAAAAAATCATAAAAATATCAAGTGACATAAAAAGCAAATAAAAGTAAAAGTATGGAAGGAAAGCGGATTTGTCAATTTTCGCTAATTGCTAATCTCGAACTTCATTATTATTTATTACTCAACGTCTTTTGCTGAAAGTGTTTTCGGATGTGTGTTTCATGTGAATTGTGAAATTCGCTAAACTGCTAATAATAATAATAATAATGTTTGGATAATTTTTATAGCGCCATTTTTGTGAAAATCACCTCAAGGGCGCTGTACAATAAATAAATATCCCAACACGTCTTGCAGCTACAGATCGCATGGACGGTTCAGATTCTAGTTCTTCGTCTCCAATTATGATATATTACAATTATGATATATACGAGCTAGATAACAGAACGTCTTGCAGCTACAGAGTGCATGAACAATAAAAAGTCTAGCCCCTATTCACATTTTTTTTATTTTTTTTTATTTGACAATGAAGTTTAGAGTTTAAGTGATATTTTAAAAACGAAATAAAAGCAAATTTATAAAATTAGAATTCAGATAACAACAAGTCTTGCAGCTACTGAGCCCATGGACGATTGCAATTCTAGACCCCATTTACTAAATTTAGATATTTGATAGTTGATAACATTTACATAATATGATAAAAATAATATGATAGCTAACATCACAAAAAGTCTTGCAGCTTCAAAACGCATCGACAAATGGAATTTCAACAACATAAGAATGATTTTAAAAAGTTGATAAAAAATAATTTAAAAAAACGCAATCATAATACATTGAGCAAAGAACTAGTAAGTATGGCAATTAAGTGAACATGTAACAGCACAAAAAGTAAAATATAAAAAAGTAAACAAAGATAGCATTCCTTAACTTATTATTAAGGTTAACAAGACAATAGACGATACACAAACTCAAACTCGTCCCTGTTTTATTTTCGTATACAGTAAACAGGATCTATTGTCTTTTTCCTAGTAAATAACTGTAAAAACACTTGGTTCACCTTTGGCTGTTCCCTGGGAGATGATAGTAGAAACGCATCTATGTGCGTAGTGTAGAGTGTAGGTACCAAGGAATATATCCGCTTCTTTTTATTTTTTTTTGTTATTACTAAACGCATGTTTCCCGCCTAAAATTTCTGATTATTATTATTTTACTTTGATTAAGATGTCAGATAAACTTGTGTATTACTTTTGATATTCGAGTAATTTTACGCCATACACGAAAAAATGTATCATTTGTATTTTTAAATTAACATATATAGGTAGCACTATATCATACAGAAATTGTTTTATAATAAACAGTTCAACTTCGGCACTTGATCTTCACAAATAAACACTTTTTTAAACCGTTTTAACAGAAGCACAGTTATAAAATCACGAGAGTTTGTGGCGTTTGAATATATTTTGGTTAGGTTAGGTGAGAACAAAGCGTTGAATATAATAACGTTTATAAAACAATGCTTTAAATTAATTATCTCACTCTTTGTTTATAGCATGTCCACACCTTAGCGACTTAACTCAACGTTTATAACAATTGAACACATATTTGTGTATTTTAAACTAAAGCTGCAGAGACGAACTATATTTCACACCCAGCCCGCTCGGAGGCTGGGTGTCTTTTTTGTTGTAAATTAAAGGCTAAATTGCCGGTAGCAGATAAAGAAGCTCTTTCAGCTTCAACGCTCGTGAGTGGTATAGATTTAGGGGCATTATATGTAAATTTAAAATACTTTTAAATAATAATTCAATTGAGGTTTACATTTTATACCCATACCCTCGGAATACCACTTGCAGTTTGCAGTAGATGCGTAGGCAGGAACAAACGTAATATTTTAAAACCGTACCGGGCTGAGCGCCCCTCCGCGCCGCGCCGTGCCTCCGCCGTTTCTACGGGATGTGCTGTGGGCCGTAGGTAGTTCGTTACTTTTTGTTGGTTGAACTGTTAAATTTTAGTTTTTAATTTCAGTAAAACTGTTGTAGCACAAAGCTGGATAACACGTCCACTGATCAATCGACACCTGGGCCCCGATTTCAATAGGAAGTTAACATTTATCTTCAATTTTATCTACGAAATACAATTAAGATTTCTCTATAAAAAGCAGAATATGCATCCATTTTTTTCTTTTAAGCATGTGCAATTATAGGTAACCGAAGATACTTTAAATGTTTATGCAAATATACTCATTTTCATACACAAATATGGATTTTTCTTTATAGACAGTCGAAGATAACTCAGTTAACTTCCCATTGTCCTCGGGTCCCAGATCTTTATTTGAATATTTATTTATTTATTTAACACTTTATATACATACAAGGGCGGGCAATTTTTTCCTACCTACCCAGACCGTTCTGTTTACGAAAATTACAAGTACACGGACATACTGAATCTTATGATTTTATACAAAACTAAAAACAAGTATTAACTAAATAAAAAATAAAAAAACACTACACTATGAAGAGGGGAGGGGATGGGAAGGAAAGAAGAAGGATAAAGAAACAACAAAAATATTTAGATAGTGACATTTCAATCTTGACTTAAATGTAAATAAAGAAAAGGGCGTCTCTAACATTGGTGGGTAGATTATTCCCCAATCAAGCAGCTACCACTGTGAAAGAGGAGGAAAGGAAATTAGAACGATGAAAGGGTATTAAAAGGGTTTTCTCGTTACTAGAACGAAGAGATAGTCCGTGTTGTGATAATGATTGGAAGAGCTCTCTCAGATAAACAGGCGAAGTGAGATTATTCAAAATATTTTGAAGAAGTGATTGAATGTGAATGTTTCTTCTATGCCTGATACTAAGCCAGTGTTATGTTGCGTGCGATATTAGGTTATGCGGTCGAATTAGAGAAGATCAAAGATATAACAAATGCAATATTCTGCAATCGTTCCAATTTATCAAGTAATTCAGAGTTAGCATCTGGATAACATACATCTGCATAGTCAAGAAGTGGAAGAAGTAAGCTCAGGACTAATGTTTTCTTAATATTAATTGGCAAGAAATTACAACAACAACAACAAACCATCATGCCGTTTCTCCGTAAGGGTGGGCAGAGAGGATAGAATACCACATCAATCTATCTTTGCATACAGATCTAGCTTCTTCTACGTGCATACATCTTCTCATGCATGCGCGCTGATTATTCCGACATTTGACATGTCCATCTTCAAGTATTTGTTGGATTTGGTCATGCCATGTCTTTCTCGGTCTACCTCTATTTCTGCATCCATCAACATTCGCATTGTAAATATTCTTAGCCGTTCTTTCGCTGTCCATTCGTTTTTTTTAAATTTTATTTATTTATTTAACTTTTTGTACATAATGTTAATGTTATTTGTACGTTGGCGGGCTTATTGCCAAATGGCAATTTCTTCCAACCAACCAATAAAATAAAAGTTTTATTTTTATAATTCAAGTTACAGAACATATTCAATAGAAAAAAAAGATTAAAAAGCTAAAAATAGAAATAAACGTATTTGTTTATAAATAACCTTAAATCAAAACTATTAATCAATGGGAAAAAGGACAAAAGAGGAAAGAGGAAAAAGGAAAGGAGGAGAGATTAAGGAAGATAAAGGAGATGTTTCTTTAGACGTGATTTAAACAGAGATAATGTAGTAACATCTTTGATGATGGATGGGAGATGATTCCACAGTCGAGCCGCATGGACACTATATGAGTTAGAGAAGAAAGAGGAATTGTGGATGGGTATTAAGAGAGTGCCTTGAGAATTAGAGCGAAGAGGTAAACCATGAACTGATAAGCGTTGAAATTTTTCACGCAGGTATACAGAAGCGTTAGGACTATGAAGTATATTGAACAGAAGTGAGAGGGAGTGATAGTCTCTCCGCTGTCTAATTTTTAGCCATTTTAATTGCCTACGATAGTCAGAAATGTGGTCATATTTCCTAAGACCAAAAATTTACCTTATGCATGTATTCTGAAGTCGTTCAAGTTTATCGAGTTGCTCACAGCTTAAATCAGTCATGGAAACATCAGCGTAATCTAGAATCGTTCTACATGTCCAAACCAGCGCAGAGCTCCTTTCTTGATTTTGTCGATAGTGCTTGTCTCAGCCTTACATAAGGTACGGATCTCAACATTTGTGCATCTATCGTACATAGTTTTACCACACATTCGACTGAGAGATCGCATTTCGACAGCATTCGGCCTACATTCATCCCTGTTTTTCCAAGTCTATCCCTCGCTCCCATACATCAGGGTCGGGACCAGGACTCTGTTGTGAACTGCTAATTTTACTTCTTGCGACAAACATTTATTTGCCAAGGTTGATTTAAGTGCTCCGTTTACTCTGTTCCCAGCACTCACCCTTATTTTAATATCTTTCACAGTAATTCCATCCCTAGTAAACATACTTCCCAGATACACAAATTCCTCTACTTGTTTTAGTATAACTCCATTCACAGTGATTTCACATTTAGACATACTTTCATTTTTTTCAAAAACTATCACATTCGATTTATCGATATTCATCAGCAAATCGCTTCCCTTGCATACATCGTAGACCTTTGTTACCAAGAATTGCAGTTCCTCTTTGTTGTTAGCAAGAAGCACGGCATCGTCAGCATACAAAAGGCAATTGACATTTAAATCACCCATTTTTGCTCCCATTCTTAAGCCTTTCAGTTCTTTCATGCAGTTATCGATATACACGTTGACAAGAAATTATGTAATCTTTAAGTAAGCGCAAACGCTATAAAGTTTACGACTAACTTCGTTAACCTGATCGTGCCACCCTAAATGCTTATGAATGATGATACCTAAGTTTTTGACTGAAGTCATGAATGGAATTTCCGTACCATCTGTTTTGAAAATACACTTTTATTAACGTGACAGCTTATGTTATACTTAAATCGTCAAAAAGCATCCTTGTATTTTAGACAGCACGTAAATTCGACATATGAATTTGTATAATCTGATAATGTAATGTGTAAATTATATAAGTAGGCATTTATGCATATTATCGTGAACGAGCGCGTTATCATTTTCGCTGTGGAAGTATCTTAAAAATTCTCTGATCTCACCAAAACGTGTCTTACAAACTTGTCTACATGTCCAAACTAGTCCAAAATTGATCAATCAATTATTTACATGTGCTTCGATTCAGGGGAAAAAAAGACTCATACAATTACTTATTTAAATATTTTAAATAAATATTTCGTGTATTTTTTTATCTTACTTCGTGTGTTGTCTTGTTCATAAAAACATTGCAATTTATTGGTTGGCAGTTAATAAGTAACATTTAAAAAAATATTTTTTTTAAATTAAAAAGTACACAAATAATAGCACTGGTGGATAATCTCGTACCTAACAAGTTACACAGAAATATGAAATAAGAAAATAAGTATACCCTTTTTCCACGTAAATGTTTACATGTCTATGTGATAAGTGTTATTTATTTTTTCAAATTGCTGAGGGCAACGAACTATTTGCTAAATTTAAGATGCAAGTAAAGCGTAAAGTGTATATTAAAAAAAAAAAATATTTTTCACATAAGCATTCTTCTAAACATTTTTTTTAATTCCAGCCATACTGCAAAAGCAGTTTTTTTTAAAACATGTATATGTATATATATATATATATATGTACTGGGTTAAGGATGAAGAAGAGTATTAAGTCACCGTCTTAAAAATGTATATTTGTTATGAAAGTGCGCCCTAATTACTGGCCCCTTATTTTGCTCTACAAAAGTGTGCTATAAAGGTATTTGGCCCCACTAACCATTTGGTTCTGGGGCAGTACCGGGTGCAGGTGGGGCGCACCGCTGATTTGCGGTCCTAACTTTCCCGCTAAATTTTCTCTGGCAGAGTATCGAGCGGGAAGTGGGACCCGCTCCAGGTGGATACTGCCCGTATGCCTGGCCTTATACAGGGACGGACGTAATTGCCTCAGGCAACTTCTTTGCTCGCCTAACAAGCGAAACTAAAAAGGTACCGGGGCAATATTTACTAGTTTCAAGCAAGTTGAATATCGAAAAATAGGGTACGCATCTAAAAAAAATAGTAGTTCGTATTACAGATAGGAAAACAGTTAAAAATATTCAATGTTTAAAGATCAGTGCGTATTTTTAAAAAGTATGACATGGGTGTTTTAATATTTCAAAATGAAAAACTGGAGTCCATTAGTTCTGTTATTTCTTCAAAAATTTAAATGTGTCGAGCAGCGTTGCCAACCTCCATCAATCAAAAATCGGTAGATTAATTATCAACCCAAATATCGCGGACGGGGAGGGGGTGGCTATCGTTGCAATCTCTAGATTCATTATCCCACTCATAGGGCCTTACCAACCTCAAGATTTATTGTCCACCTAAATGTTTTCATGAAAATTTAGAACTATTTCCATATCGGAATTTTAATCGAATTCTGTACCAATATTGGTAGATTGCTCTCAAAATTGGTAGGGTTGGCAACGCTAGTTTCGGGCAAAGTTTCCTGTTTAAAATATGTTTATATTTATTACGATTTTTTATTCAGTTAATATTATGTATTTCTTAAATTAGAATATTTTTAATTTGGTTCTTCATCTACTGTAGTTTTTTTTATCCCGATCAACACTAATTGCTAACTGTTCAAAAAAAGTAATAAAAATATATGTCAGCTGTTCAGTTTTTTCTGTAATGTATATCGTAAACTACTACAGTCACTATGTATAATACAGTCATGTCAGTTCAATCTATTTGATCGTTATTTAAAAGAACGTTATGAAATAATTTACTTGTGTTCTTTTTCACCACAGCCGGCCAGAAGACCTAATTACAGTGGTGAATTACAGCACAAAACACCCAGGCTTGAGAACAATTATCACAAGTGAAAGAATATTTCTCCACATACCCGAAACCCTTTAAAGACATACAAAAAAGCAACGCGTTTTGGCCAATAAACGAGTTACTGTTTTTAAATCTGTCATCCTAGAAGTCAGCCCTGTTTTCCCTCTCTGTTGCAACAAATTTAGTTTATTGTATCTCTTTCGACTTCTTTTTTTCTTTTTTAAAGTTTATCATTACAATGATTTCCTCCCTAGGGAGTTATTTATATTTAAATTTGTTGCAACAGAGAGGGAAAACATTTTTAAGAAAGGAATATGGAAGTCTAGGCATTTACTGGGCTTATGACCTGTCATTGGCTAGTTTGAGAGGCCACTTTACACACTGTGTATTATTCACCATTCTGCTTATGTTTGAACATCCACATTTCCTCAACTCTTCCATCTGTTGACTTTTGTTTTTAATATTGTTGACTCCCCTTCGTGCTGCTGCGGATATCCTAACCAATCTTCTGAACACATCCTGTGGTCTTGTCCCTTTTTCCTTCTCTATGATTACCGAAAGGAGCTTCTTGCTACTATCCGTGGCCCTGTAAAAAGTCCTGTCGGATATACAGATCTGGTAGCTTCTAAAAAGAATTTCAAGGCTTTTAAAAAGTTTTGTAATCATTTCGGCGAATTGATCATATCCAATCAATTTCATCCCAGTCAGTGAAGAATTCACTTCCCTCTCTTCTCAATCCAATGGAGTACATATTATGTACTTCTGGATTACTTTTTTTCAGCACAAAGATGCTAAGGCTACCAGATTTCAGAGAGTTCCTTCGGGCAGCTTTTTTCGTTTGACAACGAGCAAATTTTCCGTGTATGTGGGCACCGCCAAGGAGACTTATGTCCTCAGATGCGGTGTGCGGTATGTGGTGGGCAAGCTGTTGACTCTTGTGAAGTAAAAGAGCTGAAACCTTTATCGTATGGGTGAGTTTCATCCGGTTGAACCAATTCACCTACTAGGTAACGCCTGAAAACAGTTTTCCAATATTTATACTTCTTCTTTTACCAGGTAGTTAATTCAACAGGTAGAAATCCAGTCAGTTCGCAAGCATTTGGACATACTCAAAACATTGTATGTTCCAAGTATTTTTGATTAATAACTTATTAAAATACTATAATTCACTCAATAATTTATAAGAATAAAACGGATTTTTTTATGATGATACCGGTTCTTATTTTTTTTTTTCAATCCTTCAGTGTCTCGTTTATCGTGCTTGGCTGCTTGGCTATCTATTGGCCTATTTCACGTGTATCGTTACAATCCACCCTGCCCGGTAAAATAAGGGTGGGTGGATACATATTTATTGTTTCATTTTTTTATTCATTTCTTTAGTTTCTACTCGCGGGTAATTTTTTTTCCGAATGAAATCGAGTAGAGATCAATTAGCCTCATGGTAGACTGGTTCGTGCGTTTACCTTCCAATCAATAAATAACATAATAACGGGATAAAAGTAAATCCACCCTATGTTATTTTATCGGGCCTGGCCGGGTGGATTTTTGCTGCGGTGTGAAAACGGCCATTGCCAGCGCTGCCCTTACCCGAGTACCCCCGCTCGGTGGCACCACAGAACTCGAGGCGCGAACATTTTGTTTCAGGCCGGGAAAGGAATGCGGGGTTTGTTCTAAGGGTTCATTAAGCGAACACTCGACTTCAGAATGGCGATGTTTTTGGATGTCCGCTTCGGGCGTTGGTATTTGGTTTAATGCTTCCATCATTAGATTTAATTATTTCTCCAAAACACCCCTACAACACATCGGTACACAGTCATTATATAGTGTAAGTGAATTTTAGAAATTTCACTGCTTTAATTTAACGAGACTTTTATCATTACTTTTGTGATGTTTTTAAAAATACATGTGTTAACAATTTATATTTTATTGTAATTACATAATGAAGAAGTGTAATAAATTATTTTCTTATTTATGGACAATATTGTGAATAAATTCTGCTCTAAAAATATTATTTTATTTATATGAAAAAACGTAATTCTTTTCTTAATTTTTAAAAAATTCTTATAAGCCTCTATTATTTGTATAAACATATATTTTTATGCAAAAAAAGTGGCAGAGATTATCAAATTACACTATTTGTTAAGTTTGTTTTACATAAGATAAATAATTGTGTTCCTCTGATTAATCCAAGTATTTAAAATTGGAGGGAGCTAGTTTTGAATTTATTCATTTATTTATAAATTATTTAATCGATACATGTATAATTTATTTGGTAATAATGTATTCCTCACTGGGAAATCTCGTGGCATGGAACACATTTTACAATTTTTTTGATAAAGAACTTTTTTATTTTATATTCATGTATGTATTATATGTATTATGTAGGTACTATAGAACTTGGTACAAAATATATTTTTTTAATTGACATGCTTTTTAAGCAAAGAACTGTTAATTTAAGACAAAGAAGTTCAGTAAACGAAATGCTATTTTACAAATAACAGTATTTAAAAAAATATTTAAAAAATCATTAATACCTACACTATAAAATTATAGTACATAAAATATGTTTTCTGCAGTTTAAATGTTTTATGACAAATACGTATATTTTTTAATTTATTAAACTATACATATAAAAGGCAATATTCGTATGTGTGTCCTCGTTAGACTTACATACGCTGTGGTTTTTTTTTTGCACCACAAAAGGCCAGGCCTTATTTAAGTGGTGAATTACATCACAGAACACCCAGGCTTGAGAAAATCACATTTTAATTTTTGTGTTCTCACCGGGAATCGAACCCGAAACCTTCCGTGCTTGAGTCAAGCGTCTTGACCACTACACCACGGAGGCCGCCTAAATAACTACTGGACCGATTTACGCGTGGTTTTTTTTGCATATTTTCAAAAGCTTTGTCCTGGATATTCTTAAAGCTCTTAAAATCTTATATCTGTTCTGTAAAAAAAGGTTAGAAGCGTTAACGTTTTATTCGACAAGAATCCACTAGAAATTTGAAAAAAAAAAATTTAATGTTTACAAACGACATAAGTTTTTTATGGATCCCAATCATGCGTACCCGTTTTATTTTTCATGATTGTTGGTAACTCTAATCTAAAATAATATTAAAAGACATTAAAAACATTTTTGAAAGTCGTATTCGTGCATTAAGTGTACCCATGTTGGCAAAAAGAGCAGTTTGACATTTACAAAAAGAATTCTAAATTTGAATATTAATTATTTTAAGTTATGGAATTCAATCATAAACAAGTCCCGATTTAGAAATGAAAAGCTACATCATCTATTTTACATTAATTCGAATGGTTTTAACATGCTTTCAGAAAAAGACACAATCAGTCATTTTGGTATCGAATTAAATATCAAGCTCACGTCAAAACCCGGCTGGTGGTTACATAATGACAAAAAGAGGACTCAAGGTGCATTATGTGTATTAATAGGTTAATGGTAACATCCACATTTCCTCAGCTTGAGTTCAAACATGGGCAGAATGGTTCAAACATGGGCAGAATGGTGAATATTACACAGTTTGTAATGTGGCCACTTAAACCAGCCAATGACAGGTCATAAGCCCTGTAAATGCCTAGACTTCCATATTCCCCTCTCAAAAGTTTTTTCCCCTCTCTGTTGAAATAAATTTAAATATGAACAACTCTCTAGGGAGGAAATCCAGCCAGTCTGCAAGCATTTGGACCTATTCACTAGTGTTAATGTCCAGCCATCGAAAGCAATTATTAAAGATATCCTAAAATGATCGGATTCACCAGAAAATACGACAAATGGTTTAAGTCGTTTGTTTAACATTTGATTGAATCAAAATTATTTCCAATTTAATAATATAATAAATATTTTAACCAAACTTCAGGACTCCCTATGAGAAGTCCAACAAGCCGTTGAGTTGCAGATATTATATTTTTAGATAACATTGAGAGTAAAATATTAAATTCTAATAGTATTAAAAAAAAAAAAAAAAAATTGGTTACTGGGTCAAGGTCGAGACAAATCGGAAAATTTACTCAAAATACATTGTTAAATTATATCTGGTACAAATTAATATTGCATAACTAAATTAACTGGTAGGTAGTAATGTTATTGTTTATTTTTGCATAAAAATGTCTGCATTAAAACAGGTTGTACCTAGTTAGGCAGACTATACATGATCCAGAGAAATCTATTATCTAAGTGTATATGTAGTAGATAAAGCAATTGTTATTTTGTTGATAAACTATGAATATTATTATTATTATTATCATTTTAATTAAAAGCATCTTCTTATGGAAACGGTACGTTGATGATGTTTTTTTTATTTGGATTGGAACAGAACGTCAATTATCTTTATTTCTTAATTTTATAAATACTTTTGATGACAAAATTAAATTCACCTTAGAACTTCAAAAAGACAATAAATTAAATTGATTAGATTTGACATTAACATTTTCCGAATTCCATTTAGAATCAATTTGTAAAGAGCCTTTTAGGTATTTTGTTAATAAAATGGCGCTATACAAGTTATCCATAATAATAATAATAACTTTTCCATCTGTTAACTAAAAGAACTAAAACTTTTACTGATGTCGGTGAGTTTCATCTGATGAATTACTTAACCTACTAGGTAATACCTGAAAACCTTTTTAATTTTTATATAAGTAAAATCAACAATATTTCGAGTATCTATCTATATCCAAATATTTGTAGGAAGTTATTTATATTGAAACTTTTTCGTAAAGAAAAAGTTTCTTTTAAATCGGTAAAGGTACTAAAAAGTGATATTGCTTCTTGATGGATGTTACAATATAATATTAATTATTAAAGTTTTTTTGTTTACTACTGTCTAATTCAATAGATACTTATGGATATGTAAATAAAATTTATATAGTTTAAACTTCAAGCCGTCGTCGCTTTATTACAGTATTATTTAGTGAATACATATAATTGGATGGCAGGCCCTACTATGTATACATTTTATATAATTTTTTTTTTTTAATATTCATTTAACCTGTACATCTGTTTGTATTCGAAATAAATAAGAAAAAAATAAAAAAAAATAAAAAAAATTTCGACATGCATCTATGATAAGATGTATGAATGTGGATGAAGTGAGGTCTTGGGGCAACATTTTGATATGACGTTACATCCTCTCTCTCTACCCCGCCGTGATAATTTTGTTTTTTTTTGCAGATCAATAATTACATCCGAACAGCTAACACATATTTATTTCCCATTATAATAAATTTACTGATTACTTTTTAGTATGTACTTGACTCTTCAAACGTCCTAATTTACGATCATGCTTTTTGCTTTTTTATTTATATTCTTAATGACGGGGTTTTCCGATAAAATACGGACCTCTTTATATAAAAGTTATTAGATTATATTAGGAATAATTCATTAAACTAGTGTTCATAACTAAAATACATTTTTTTTGGTAATTACTGGATCGGGTATAATAGCGAGGAAAACAAAGTGCATAATTATTTTGTTTTATCAATAAAAAATGAACTTACTCCTTACGACAAAGCGTATCTTAATAAAATAATTAAAATCACTTAATAACAAATTAATGAGGTATTTAGACATAAATACCTGGCATTATTCAGAAATCGACATCTTTTAACGGTAATAGCATTCACTAGAAGTTAAAAACTATAGTACATAAATAAAAAAAGATACTCAATTAGCATTATTTGTCCTCAAATATAAGTGATAAAAAATTCTAAATATTAAAATTTAATTAATTTTCATTTAATTTTTTTTGCAGTGTAGTGGTTAATTTGGGGATCTTAACTTTTTGAGTGCGACGACCCTTTGCTAAGTGTAATACATCACATTGATGATTAAACGTCAAATGATGTATAGAACTGTTTTGAAAATAAAAATTAAAAACGAATACGTTTTGATCGTTCAACCTAATTAAGAGTTTTGGGTAATGTTTAGGGTCGCAATAATGTTCAAAATAAAAATTATCATATTTAATTTAATGTGTTCCTATTTATTTGATGTTTAATCATCAGTGTGGCCAGATATAAAGCAAAGTGTAAACGCAGGCAAAAAATAAAAATCTCCAAATTAATCACTCTTTAAGGGGTAAAGAAGATTTAAAATACCAGCCCTGAAAAAAGTCTGAATCGCAAAAAATTGTATTCCTCATTCATTTATTTAAAAACACCTGAAGTAAAATAATGCGTTTGAATAACGAATGTCACCTCATAGATTCAAAGTTTGAATGAGGTATCATTCAATTTAAGATCAGTCTGTTTCATTGAAAATGCATATTTTAAGTTATGTAATCAGTCAGGAATTTAATAAAACAAAATTCGTTTAATACGTAATAAAATTATTTTTTGAGTTAGTCAATCAATAAAGTGATTGTTTACAATTAACTACCCCACTATAAAAATAAAATAATATGTTCAATTTATAATCACATAACATACATCGGGGATTTATAAGGGCTGGCTGTTTTCTGCAATCTTAGGTTGGGTGGTCAGTCAGACTTAGTTTAATTTTAACAAATACATCATTAACTTATTTTTTTTAATTATAAAGAAAATGTAATTTATGCATTATATATCAATGTCAAAGTAAAAAACATGCTAACTGTTATGTATTTGATTATTTACTCTTTTCACAATAGTGCAATGGGCACGCACTATCGCCGCATTTTTACCACTAACAACACCGCGCAAGACACATCCTGAACTGCCCGACGTTGGCATGATCGGAGCTCGCCAGAATCTGCGTGTGCCCGGTCGGCTTTGGTTCAGTTGGCTTTTGCTCTTTCTTTCTAAAACTTACAAATACCCACATCATGTAAATTCGTGTCACGGTTAATTTATTCAGTGTTGTACTTAATTTAATCACATCTTTGTAAATATTGAATTCACAGCAATATCTATTAAATCTTAGAACAATATAAGTAAATCTTTAATTTCATTTCACACAACCTTGCAACAAAACTGCGGTAAGTCAAATCAACCATTTCATGTTAACAAAAGATTTCACAACAGTGCTATTATTTCAGTATAATTTTTTTAATGGTTGGCTGCTTTCTGCATCACTACGTTCAAATGTAGAATGCAGTAGATTCACTAATAAATCAAACACAAAATTACAGAAACGCAAACAAGCTATAAAAAGGACTGCTGGTGTAGACAGAGATGGGGAGTAAGTAAGTGTTGCGCGCCCTTAGATAAGTCCAGTAAGTACCGCAAGCATAGACAATAATTTACTGTTGTTGCCCCGCACTACTTTATGAAGTTATTAATTGAATTTTCTTTAACTTTTAAAAGTCTGTGATAAAATTTTCCTTTGCGCGCGGTGATGTAACATCGTGTTACTTTAAGCAAAATACGGAATATTGTGAAGTTCGTACATTTGAAAAAAAAACAGAAAAATACTGTTTAATACCTTTGCATAATTCATAAAAATAATAATAAAATGTTCCCCGTTAGTGCACCACTCCTCTCTGCCAATAACCGACTGAATCTCTTTCACACAAACACCGGCGACAGAGCAGCATCCCTGCCTTCCTTGTTTTGAGTTTTATCTCGGTGCTCTCTCTTATACATATTTATTGCTGTTTTGGCGCCACATTCATTCTTCGCATATCAAGGATAAATATTTTGAGTGTGAAAATCCTGCATATTTCAACAAATTTCAAATCCGGTGTGAAAATATCAATTTGAAGATTACAAAAACTAGAACTTTATAATTTAAAAAAATAAGAAAGATATATTAAGTCTTGTATTGTACATAGACAAGTGTGAGATCACAAGAGTTAAAGCCTAAACTGATAAATTTTGAGTACTTGTACATTACATGTTTTTATTAGTACAGTTTCTAGCTTACCCCAAACATGGCTTACTTTAACTCCAATAAAAAGACAAAATAATTTTAATTTACAATTTAAGAAGGTCTGAATAAAAATTCCTAAGGAAGGTTTCGCCTATTACGCTTAATCAGTACCATATACAATTACATAGAAAACAAATTTAAAGCCATAGAAATATGTGAACTATAAGTGTACACAAGTTCGATTTCCGGCATGGTTTAAGTGAAATATGTATTTTAAAAGGTGGTTTCCACTGTTACATTTCAAAGCCTTGGACTGAATTTAAAGCGTAAACTGTCAATGCAGTCTCCTATGTACCACTTGGTGTGGATAGAAAATCAATTATGATAAAATTACAAAATCGCGAAAATTTCAAGTATCGCCACCGAAGCTAAGGCGTGAGGTTGATAGGCGTAGGCGGGAGTTGCCGGCAGACAGGAGTACCTGTGGAATGTTGTAGGGTGGCGCTCAGAGGCATGGGAGTGAGGGGCTAATGACAGAAGGGGGGGCCTAAGGAGTGAGGGGCGAGCTCCGATTGTTCGGAATTCGTTCTACAATTCTCTACTTCAGTTACATCAAGAATTCCTTTGAACTCTCGAGACTATACCTAGGAAATTAACAAAATTCACTTTCGAAGACTACAACTCGCGAGATTTATTAATAACTACATTAAATTTCTCACGAATCAATTGTTGTTCAGTCTTTGACACAGGAGACAAAAGTGAAAAAGTCGAATATTTTTCTTTGATATCGGTTGTACAATAAATCTCAATTATAATATGACATAAATTAATAATAGTTAAATAGAAATTCAATCGTCAGCATTGAAATTCAATTAGATTGACACGAATAAGAAGTCTGGTTGTGGCAGAAAGTTCATCAAATTGTTTTCGTTTTTTTTTTTTAAATTATTTATTTTATTTAGTTCTATGATTAACATAGTCTAATATAAATTTACAAAACAATATTTACATCTATACTTATTCTAACATTATCTATCACTATTATTCACTTATTATCCTAATGTATAATATTCACTGTTTCATATGTACATTTTCATTAATTATATTCACTATTTATTTATTTATTTATTAATTTACACACCCAACGGGCTTTTATATATATTAGAAATTACATTCAAGTGCAGCAGTGAAACATAAGTATGTAAATTTAGTTCAAATTAAAGATAACATTAGAAAAGCTAAAAGATACAATAATAAGTAAAAATCAGGAAATGTACCAACACAGGTATAGGGTACATAGAAAAATATTTAATAAATTTACATATGAAAACATACACACATACATATAAGTTTATACATTATTATAGAGATACATGAGAAAAAAAATAGTAAATAAAGAACAATATTAAGAAATTTTATTCAAATTAATTTATAACCTTTTGAATACTTAACCTATATTTATATATTACCTAATATTTTTTACATATATACTTTTTACATTGAATTTTAAATATATTTACATTTGTTTCATTTTTTATGCTTTCTGGCATTTCCTCAAATAATTGTATTCCCTTGTACATAAGGCAGTTCTGGGACATTGCTTTTGATTTCTTTTCCAGTCTTATATTTTTAGATCCTCTTGTTACATAGTTATGAAAGAACTCATTATTTTTTTAGTTTATTTTGAAAATATCTCGGAACTAATTTCGCTTACTAATTTTGTTTAATTCATTAGCAACATTGAATTTGATTCTTTGATCAATTGTCATGATATCTAGAAGTTGAATCATTTTCTTATCTTTCGTTCGTCTCCCACATCTTAATATTATCCTCATCGCTTTGTTTTGTATTATTTGGAGTCTATTTATCTTTATTATTTTCTAATAAAAAATATAAACATTGTAAAAAGCTTAGACTATACGGTAATAATATCTGCGTAATCTATAAATGTGAAAGCACTACACGAGCCCACTCCGTGGTATCACGTGATTGGCCCATTTAACACCATGGCAAAAATCCTCGCGGCATGATAAAAGAATATAGGGTGGATTGATATTTGTTTTATTACAGGTAATTATTTGTTTATTATATTTATTTATTTAATGCCTAGCAAACGCAATAACCAGTACACCATAAGGCTGACTAATTACCTCTTGATTTTCTTTTACTGGATTTTCACCTGAGAGTACCAACTAAATAAATCTTTTAATACAAAAAAATATAATAAATGTCAATCTGCCCTTATTTTTATTGATACGTGAGAAATAACCCATTTTCTGTCGAATATTACGAAATTGGTTTGTTTATTCGGAAATTTCAGTAATAATGAACAGACAGTACAATGAAGAAGATCAATATTTTTTATTTATTTGTCAATAGACTGTTAAACTAAGCTAACTTTTTTTAAATGTATGTATAGTATTATCAGCGCTACGATTTTTTAAATTTAATGTTTCGTATTTTTTAAATTACTCCGTGTGTGTTCAAGTTCTCGTCAATTAAATTTTATGTGTATTGAACCTTATTAAATAAGCGTCTA
Source organism: Micrasema longulum (assembly GCF_059751315.1). Taxonomy (NCBI): domain Eukaryota; kingdom Metazoa; phylum Arthropoda; class Insecta; order Trichoptera; family Brachycentridae; genus Micrasema; species Micrasema longulum. The sequence goes on from NW_028279333.1 coordinate 237,954, forward strand.
AGAACTTGAGTCGTACTTTACATTCTAATAAATTAGAAGCATTGTTTTAGTGAGTGATTATTTTCGTCAATATTCGCCAGGCGCTTAACGGAATCAGTTCTGCGGAGCGTAAATTTTTTGCATTTCGGTAGTTTTAAAACGTGGTCGAATTTCATGTGTAATTTATTTATATGTTAAGTACTTCTTCTTCTTTGTTGAGATCGGTTGATCAGTTATTGAATAGAGGGTGATTCCCGAGAAGCTGAGTTTCAGTTGTCCTTCCATTTCTTTAGTGGTCTTCGTCTAGTAGCCCATAAAAAAACAAGCCAATGACAATTTATAAGCCCTGTGGATGCCTAGACTTGTGAAATGTTCTTCGTCTATGTTGAAATGTATTAGTATTTACAGCTACCTAGGGGGTTGAACCTGTTCTTGTCTACAGGAATTTGGACAAACTCAAAACATTGTTTATTTATATTTATTTTTTCATGTAATAATTATTGCTTAAAATTGATTTATCGTCATTTAATGAAAAAAAAAAACGTATGTTCCTGCATGTGTATGTGAAATTATGTGTATGTGCGTGTGTAAATGAAAGGGTAAAGGTGCGCATGTATAGGTGTGTAATTAAATAATAATAATAATAATAACACGTATTTATGACGAAGACGATATAGAAGGGAGATTGGTTTGATTGTTATTTGAATCGGGATGTGGTTCCGTGGCTAGTGTTGCGGACTCACGGGTCAGAGGTCTGAGGTTCGAACCGTACTCTACCCCAACTTGATTCCCATTTTCTAATAGTGAGTTATTTACAACTCAACTCTCTTTACTGAAAATGGCCCAAAAATCTAAGTATTTGGGTAAATAATAAAAACGCAACTACCCACCTGCTTTCGAAACTTAGTAAAAAAATACTTTAGTTAAGTAATGCTATGATGCTTTGATTGTACTTTTAGTATGGTATTTTACAAAACTTTATACTGAAAAAAGCGTTTCATTTTAAAATGAAATTATTGCATATTGAGTGAATAATGAACAGTGTGCAACGAGTCCCATGCAGTACTGTAAATAATTGCAAAATGCAGTGTATACGTTGTAATGTCAACAATAAACAAGGTAGGTATGACAATACGCGTACTTTGGTAAAATTGAACGTATGCATACATATAATATACACCTACATAATGTATTAATAATAGTAATTTTATTTGTAAAAGGCAATGTTCGTATGTGTGTCCTCGATTGACAAAATAACAACTGGACCGAATTACGTGCGATTTTTTTTAAAATAATGGGCTTTATGTTTTATTTATGTCATTTTTATAGCTCTTAAAATCTTCAACTTAATCTGTTGAAAAAAGTTAGAAGCATAAATGTTTTATTAATTCACCTACCAGGGTTGCATTCGACGAGAATGTATATTTATACTAAAAAAATGTGAGGATGTTTTTTTAGGCATTAAAACGTTTGTATTAGAATGTTTAAAAACATCATTTTATTTCAATTGATTCCAATAAGATAATTTCCTTAAATTCCTAATAATTTCCACCGATTTATTTGTTTTTATTCGATATTTTGTAAAATAATATTTACTAAAATTCTCTATTCTATTGAATTCTTCTGAATTTTTCCAAGAAAAAAACCAGTACAAATGTTACACAAAGACGTTTTAGAAATACGAAGTTAAGTTCAAGGCTTTAAATAAAGTATTGCGTCTATCCTGGATGATATGACTCCTCTTAAAGTCAATTAAATTGATGGGCATTAGAGACCTCTTTTTAATTACGCACATTATGAAATAATAACATGCTAATGAAGAAAAAGCGTAATGTAAATGGTGGATATAAAGACCGTATACAATAAGTTTCATAACCTCATTCCCTATCCGCTCCTAATGGCACAAATCGCAGTCTATCTTAATCATTTTTTTTTTTACATGAACGTAAGATGATCAATTTTTATCTTCAGATGTCTGTCCAGAGACTTTAAAATATATTAGTATAAAAACTACTTTTTAAATAAATATTTCATATCAACCATGTCGGGAACAGACCCGAGACCTCTTGCATGGCAGGCAAACGCGCTGACCACTAAACCACGAGCCGACAAAAGCTATAATGTTATTCGTAAGTTAATAAGTCGCAATAGAAGTTACCTATATATATTTCAATTAAGGAATGATGAATATTGTCCACGCGATAATATTTCTTCACAGAGTATGGAACATCTGTTTTTTCAGAGCCCATTTTTCAGTTTACATCGCCATAATCTTGAGGCAGAATGCAGGAAAGATAGAATATCCGTAACAAATATTCACATTGTCATTGAAACAAGTTATCACGCGCCATTGTTTTTGGACTTTGCAACAATGGTGATTGGACTCTTAAAGGTAATAAACCAAAATCAGTGATCAAACATCCCATTTCCAAGATAAACAATAACGATTTTTTCCGAATACCTTAGCCTTGTACATGACACATGACACGTAAGGCTCCCAAATACATAGGTCCAAATATATTTTTTTTTAAATAACAAATGAGCCGCAATATTTATTTGACACTTTATATACATATACAATATATATACATACTATAAATGCGGGGATATTGCCTTAAGGCAATTTCTTCTTACCTACCCAAACCGTTCAGTTTGAGAAAAGTATAAATACATGGACATGTTGAATCTTACAATTTTATACAAAAATTAAAAACAAAGATTGACAAAACAAAAAAATATAAAAAATAACACTAAACTATAAAGAGAGGAGAGGGGATGGGAAGGAAAGAAGGATAAAGGAACAATTTCAATATTTAGATAGAAATTTTAGTATTGACTTAAATGTAAATAAAGAAGGGGGCGTCTCTAACATTAATGGGTAGATTATTCCACAATAGAGCGGCCACTACTGTGAAAGCGGAGGCAAGAAAATTAGAGCGATGATAGGGTATTAAAAGCGTTCTCTCGTTACTAGAACGAAGAGATAGTCCGTGTTGTGAAAGAGGTTGAAAGAGTTCTCTCAGATAAACAGGCGAAGTAGGATTATTTAAAATATTATGAAGAAGTGATAGAATATTGCTCATTACTTAAATGACGGTAGTTCAGCATTGCACATCAAGACATTGAAAAAGAACATTCATATTAATTTATATACGGACATTGTCCACATTCAATTACTTTTGTTTCACATCACATGACTGAGTGACATATTGTCGATTAAAACCAACGATCGTGCAAAGATCCGATCTTTACAAGTATCCCTAGACTCGGGAAAGAGAGGGTGACGTGTGACGTCACGAGGCGAGGAGGAAGGGGCCCGGGGCTAGGAATAACAGCACGCCAAACGCCACCAGTAACCGAAATGAACTACATTCCACGAGTTATCTCGGCCCTTTCCGCCTTGCTCTGGAGGCAAGGAATATAATCTCGGCGAATAAATACTCAATCTTTAATACTTTTATTAATTTCGTACGAGTAACGTGAACGTGGTTTGCCACCAAGAAAAAGCAATATTTATCAAACCAGATATTCGGTTCCAATCGCTATATTGACTTTTCCTTTTAATTTCCGCTGTATGTTTATACACATTATGAAATGGATATTTTATTTATCTTCCAAAAAAGTTTACTACTCTAAAAAACACACCCACTGTGAAAATAATAACGAGTAATAATAACCAGGTCATAAACCCTATAAATACCTATAATTTCATATTATTCTCAAAAACTCAAAAATTCAAAAATTCTCAAAAAATATTTATCCGGTACTTATCTACAAGAATCAACAATATGGTAATTAAAATTCATATTTTTGTAAAAAAAATACTATTATTGCTATCAAATTTCGCGATGAACCGGCTCAAAGGTCTGTGGTTCGATCCCACTCTACCCCAAATAGATTTCCATTTTCTAATAGTGAGTTATTTACAACTGCTTAAAAATGGCCCTGAAAATGAAATATTTGGGTAAATAATAAGAGAGAATTTTTTTTTGAATGAATAGAAATATACAACATAATAAAAACAAAATATAGTAATATTAGATATTTTACTTTGACAAAAATATTTTGAATTCGTCCAAATTTTTGTAGACAAGGAGTGGATTCAACTCCCTAGGGAGCTGTTTATAAAAAACTATTACAACACAGATAAAGAACATTTAAGAGAAGGTAATAAAGAAGTCTAGGCATCTACAGGGTTTACGAACTGTCATGGCTGATTTAAGTGGCCACTTTACACACTGTGTAACATTCACCATTCTGCCCATATTTGAACATCTATATTCCTTCAGTTCTTTCATATGTCAATGTTTGTGAAGTTAAAGAGCTAAAACCTTTATTTATGCGTGTGAGATTCATCTGATCGAACTATTTCACCTGTATATTAGGCAACGCCTGAAAATTTGTTTTCAATTTCTTTACTTCTTCGTGGACCAGCCAATAACAGGTCATAAGTCCAGTAGATGCCTAGACTTCTATATAGCCTTCTTTAAAATGTTAATTTTCTTTGTTGTTATATGTTTGTATGTAAATTTATTTTTTCCACATCCACAATGTAATTTGTGGATGATTTGACTCGAATTGACAAGGGGTTTGTATTTATCTAACACAATTATCCAACGTTATAAAACTATTTTAAACCAAGTTAGTATTGAAATTAGACGTAGTTTTAATGAATATTCCGAAATATAAAGTAATGAAATTAAACTCTCGTTGAGTGGATTCGGGTCCTGGGAATACCGTCCGAGAGGAATTTCATTGTTTATGGTGTATATTTAAACGTGACAAAGAAATTAGGATGGTATGTTTCTCCTCTTCCATTACTCTAACAGATATCATAATATCGTTCCAATTCTTTTTAACAATGTGAATGAGGAAGGTGGTACACAGATGTGAGGTTTAAAAAAAACATTTTATGTATTTTGTTTTATATGCTGTTTTGACTTTTTATTATTCGTTTAATTAAAACGAAATCTATTATTCGTCTTGTAACATGACAGGCGGGGTAGAAAAAACGATAAATATTTGAATGTGCTAGCAAATACTACAAAAATTTAATTGAATTTCACCCGTTTGGGTGTTTTACGTGTTCATGAAAACAGCAGACGGAGCATCGAATAGACAAATACATATGTCACACAGTGTTACGATATTTTTGGTTTTTAAAGTAAAAAAAATACACAAATATTTTTCGCTTGTCAATAGTATTAGATGCTGCTTTTTGTTTTAAATTCTTTACAATTTTAAACCATTATTAATCATAAAAATATTTTTTTCAATACCAATTTCATTTTAAAATGATTTCCATTACATTTTATAAACTATTATATCGTCGGGTTTCTCGCACAAGGTGGTAACTACAAATTGTCGTGCATTTAATAGTATTTGTTTAAAATGTAAATAAAATATTTTATATTTTATCAACGCAAAAAAATATTTTATAATTTTTAACTTGCGGTTGTAATTTAAATCGTTGATTTAGGATGAGGTTTCAACTTTAAAAGTACAATATCTCACAACTAGTAATATTTAGTTACCAAATTGTGCTAGAAACCTGACGATAAGTTTCACTTTATTTTATTAAATGTTTTTGATAAAGAAAACAACAAATATAACGGCGAGGAAAATATTTTTGAGAAGACACATTTAAAGAGCTCATTATCTGGTCTAATTGACCATTTTGTATACTGTGTAACATTTACTATTCTGTCTACGGTTTATCGGCGCAAAAAAAATACCAGTCAGATGAAGCTCAGCCACATCAACACCGGTACTCCATAACTCCACAAAAATCAAACCAGTGTGGTAAAATAATTTTAAGCAGAAATTATTAATTTTTCTAGCATAGACATAATATAAATAACTCCATGGAAAAGCGATGAGTTACCTTTTTAGCTCGGCGTGTCGAAATTCTGAAAAAACCTAGCTTGATTCGGGTGCCGTGTCACATCTAGGAATATTAATAAATTTTGCAACCCTTATAAATGAAGGAAACGAAGTTAGCCTAGTAAAGAAAGAAGAAAGGGCATCAATCCTTCTTTAGCGAGGATTGTCTGTAAACGATCCGTGTCACCCAAAATATCTTCGCCGTGTCATAGGTAACTTATCAGTGTCCTTCATACTTATCACTGAAATTCATTCCTTGACTACAAACTCAAAATATTGTTGATATAAATCCGGAGTGTAAAATATGCAAGTTATTAAATAAATACATTATAATAGGTCAGTTTTACTAGATATTCAGCACAGAAATTATTAGCATTCGTAGTTAAAGTCAAAGTTCGTCAAAAATATTCCTAGTATCAACCGGGCGACGCCGACGCTGCTCTGGAGTTCCGTCTCTTTTGCTGCCAAATAATCCCTACCTTTCGTCGGTGTTCGTCAAATCCTCTCCGGAGGGAAGTCATCGGGGGAAAGTATTTCATATCTAAATTTTTTGCAACAGAGAAAGAAAACATTATTGAGAAGGGAATATACAAGTTTAGGCATTTACAGGGCTTATCAGCCTGTCATTGGCTGGTTTATATAATAATGTTTTCTCTCTCTGTTGCAATAAATTTAGATATGAATAACTCCCTAGGGAGGAAATTCAGCCAGTCTGCAAGCATTTGGACATACTAAAACATTGTTGAAAGTGTTTCATGTATGTTTTATTTTGTTTATTTATTCATTAAACTTTTTTGTACATAACGTTAAAGTACATTGGCGGGTTTGTTGCCAAATGGCAATTTCTTCCAACCAACCAATTAAATAAATGTTTTATTTTTATAATTTTATAAATAAAGTACAATTTTATAAATAAAGTTACAAAACACATCCAATAGAAAACAAAAATACAAAAGCTAAAGATTTATAAAAATATAAATAAATGTATTTGTGTATAAATTATCTTAAATCAATATCCTTACTCAATGGGAAAAGGGAAAAAAGAGGAAACAGGAAAGGAGGTGAGATTAAGGAAGAGAAAGGAGATGTTTCTTCAGAGATACTGTAGTAACAGCTTTGACAATGGACAAGAGATTATTCTACAGTCGAGCCGCATGGACACTATATGAGTTAGAGAAGAAAGAGGAATTGTATATGGGTATTAGAAAGTGCTTTGAGAATCAGAACAAAGAGATAAACCGTGAACTGATAAGCGTTAAAAAAATTACGGAGCTGTATAGGAGCGTTAGGACTATGAAGTACATTGAACAGAAGTGAGGGGGAATGATAGTCTCTCGGTTGTCTGATTTTGAGCCATTTTAGTTGCCTGCGATAATCAGGAATGTGGTCATATTTCATAAGATCAAAAATATATCTTATGCATGCATTCTGAAGTCGTTCAAGTTTATCGATTTGCTCACAGCTTAAATCAGTCATGGAAACATCGGCGTAATCTAGAATGGGTAATAGTAATGCTTGTACGAGAGTGCATTTGGTATTAATTGGTAATAATTTTTGCAACCTTCTAAGTGAGACTAAAAATATTTTGCCGCTTAATTCATAAGTACGAGCACGTTAGCATAGACATTTTTCCATTAGTTCTCCTTGTTTTTTTATAGATTTCCTGTATTGGATTAAGACGATTAAGTGAAGATCCGTCTTACTTACTAAGCAATCTTTGACTACCCGTAAACATAATTGTGTTTTAGATGGGTTTATAAGTAAACCATATTTTTGTCTTTTGATATTTTTTCCTTGTTGATACGCAATTTAGTGTATTAGATAAACATCAATTCTATTGCTTCGCTGGTGATTTCAGGTCTGTAAATAATCTGCATAGAGATGATATGAACAATTGAGACATTCTACCATCGGATTAATAAACAGGTAAAATAGTTCTGGTGATAAAACTCCACCTTGAGGTACTCCAGCAACAATATCAACCCATTCCGATTGATGATCTGATATATCAAGGAAAAGCTCTTAATAGAATTCTTGATTTGAAAAAAATCTGAACCTTTTGGGTAAATAACGATCATCTCAGCCATTATACGATATTGGAAAATTTATAAAAAATAAAATGTATTTTAATAATTTTTAGAATTTAAAACGGCATTGAAAAAACGTAATAAAACTGGCATGAATTGATGATAGTAATAATAACTGATATTATGTCTGTTGTATTGATAAACATTCCATGACTTGGTGGTCAAGTAAATGAAAGATAAATTATTGCTCGGTCGTAAATAGAAGAATATTCAAATTTATGTTCCAAGATGCTAGCTGATTGACGGCAGAAGCAAGAGAGCAGCCTGGCGCCATGCACTCGCTGATACCCCACAGCTACAGTTTCCTCCACTCCGTAAGGTATCCCCTTTTCGTGCATCGGTGCCATCTCTGGAAATTCCTGAAAAATAACCTATAATACACCCTCCACCCTAATTAATGCTTTGTTTTTCAAGATTCTACATAAGCCAATTTGATAACACTACATGGAGAGGTTATACATTGCACTTGCTTAAGAACATCGTCTGTTAGAGGTTTCTGGTCTAAGACATAGCGTCACCCTCGGCCTCAGACGATCTCTCCAGGGTCCGATGTCTTCCGGTAGGTCCTCGGTTCACCTGGAAACAGACACACTCAAGTCAGTGGGACCCTCAGCCAGGGAATCTCAGTTCATTAGCCAATAACTCTCTTTTTGTCTCAGCGATGCGAGGTTCTCTTCTTAAAATTTTACATTCGAAACAAACTTTCATTTTACCTTATAGATTAATATGAATTTTCCATATAAAACCAGAATATATTATATAAACAAGATTTTGTTTATTTCCGAACTGGTTTTCTATTATGTCCTTTATAATGTTATTTTTGTCTATTCTGTTTTTTTTTTCTCTCTGGCACCTCTTTACCTACTACCCTCTCTTCCCTCACGTCAAGGTTTGCGGGAATAAGTTTACTGAAACTCGATCTGATTATTCTCAGTTCTTATCCTGGATTGGCATGTGGAGTATTTCAGTAATCCATTAAAAATTATACACCTCGGTTGATAATTTTCTACTAATTTCCCGTAAGCAATATTTTTCTTAAGGAACGATTTTGATATTTTTACCGCGCTTCTGCTAATCCATTACTATGAGGGTGATTAACTGGAGATGTCTAATGTACAATGCCATTTCTCTGACAGAATTCCTGGAATTCTTAAGCAATTATCATTAACAGATCGTTCTGGAATCCCTAAATACGAAAATATCCTTGATAATTTCCGTAAAGTTTATTCTGCGTTTATTCTTTTCATTCCTATGATCACATTTTATCATGATGACAGTTCAGATTCACATCAGAGAATGAAGACACAAATTGAAATGCCATTTTCTTTGCCTTAGTAACTTGTCTATTTAATTATGCGCCATTGGTATATTTACCTAATTGTTTTATTCTATGCTTTCCAAAGGATCTATTACTGTTTGACTGTACATTTCAAAAGTGTTTTCCATTTTGTTAAATAACATTTGAGATCACATGAAATATTTAAATATACAAAAATATTTATATCGGGTTAACAAAGTCCTGTCCTCGGCCAACTATTGAGGTGGAAAAAACTTTCCTTTATGAAAAAGCTGGCCCGGGGTACTGGATTTACCTGGATTTTACGAGCATAAAAGTTATAAAAATTACGAAAATAATTCTAAAATTACGAAAAAATCTAAAGTTCCTTGAATTTTTCAACAATAACTTACCAAGTCCGACCGCAAAGCGCCAATTTCAGGTAGATACCTCGAAAGCGAAATTTTACAAGGTCGTTCAAATTCGCGATATCCGAGTCAGGTACATTTTGATACGGCTCATTCAAAATGTATGGAAAATTAAAAGTTCAAAAAATATGCATACGGCGAATTGTAGAGATTTAAAAAAAATTGTGGTTGGTGAAGACCGCAGCGAGATCGGCCCGCGGGCGCTCTCGGCACCGTCTTTTCCATCTCGCGCCGCGCGCCGGCCAGATTCAAAGTTTCGCGAGCTTGAATCCAGCCGACCGATTTTTCCAAGAACGATTGCAGGCGCCCCTGGGACCTGACTCCGCCGCGGAAACCGCCAATTCTCATGGATTCGAGTTTTTGACCTGATTTTATACGAAAAGCCCAAAAAAATAGAAAAATAATTTTTAATACAAAATACCCAAAAAGCCACCTTGTTTTGCGCGGGAAAATTCAAATTAACGGATGAAAATTGAAAGTAAGTCCTAAATTTCTGAAACACGTGCAACAGATAATGATTCTAAATTAACCAAATTAAAACTACTAGTGGTTGAGATGCGATGTATTTTCAAATGTCGAAATTAAATTCAAATATTAAATAACAAATAATATACTTCCACAAATACGTTACGAGATTAAATATCAACTAGATTCTAATTGGATTTAATTCCACTATCAATATCTTATAAAAAACAACAGAAAATGGATTTTAAAAATACACAAAAAATTAAATGAAATATTACATGGTATCCGACACACTTAATAAAGGTTACGACTCTTAAAAGAGTTTACATTTTTTACTGTAACGTACCTACCATATCACAATTGATTGAAACTCAAAATCGGTACTACGTAAATACGTATTATCTATTAAACTTTATAATATTTATCACCAACTTTTATAAAGTAAAAAGTTGATTTTTAGTCCACTAATATCTGCAGCTGCAGAACTAATATGTATGCGGAAGAAATTCCGAGAACCTTTCAGACAAGATACCTCAATTATTTGCAATTCATTATTTTCGAAGTGCACTTAGAACATCAAGAAAACTTCAACCGCGAACCAGACCCTTGCATTTTTGTAAGTCAATATGTACCGAGCCTGTAGTCTCAGCTATCAGCAAACATTTATCTCCCATTAAATGCTGAAAATGGAATTTTATGCATCTAAGGCAATGTGGTCTCCAATCTCAATAAGGATGTGAGCTACTTTCAGAAATTGAACTAGTCTGCTTAGCTACCTATACAAATTCCCTCTTTATAGTTATTTATCATCGGCCCTTATCGTACCATGCACAATTTTTCTTTTTTTATTATTATTATTTTTTTATTTTTTTTATTTTTTATTATTATTTTTATTTTTTTTATTTCATTTTATTTTTAATTAATTAGAACATCAGAATTACAATAAAACATAAAGTGCGTGCTTTAAATATTTATTTATGATCAAAATAATAATTTAAAATAGGTGTGATTAAAAATTAACATAAAAACAAACGTAAAAATAAAGAGTTAAAATAATTAGTGAAAAGAATGGCATTCACTTTCCTTCACATTTTTTTCAATTCTCGGTGAGTACCTTGTCACTCCCATCCGAATGCAATTATGAAGATGTAAATCTGTGAGCCATTTTCTATATTTACTCTTAACAACCTTCATAGTAGAAATTGTTGACAGCAACCTTTTAAGCATTTCGTTGAAATTTAACACATTTTAAATTTATTTTTGGAGTTCCATAATAAATTTTTCTAAGCAAATCAATTATCCCATGCGAGCCACCGAAAAAGCCCCTGCGAGCTACCGGTAGCTTACGAGCTACCGTGTGGCGATCACTGAACTAAGGTATAAACACCCACAGCGTCAGCAGACGGGCACTTGGCATAGTAGTCCGATCCCGAGAAGGAGCTTCGGCGTACCAAACTACCTGCGGTGCTATTTTGAACTGCTCTTGCGACCGTTAAAAACACTTTTATCTCCCGTATTTTGTATGTAAATACGCGGGATAAAAGCTTTGGAATACCACCCCTGGAGCACATGCGGCAGCTCGACAGATCGACCCAGCGCGGACTGCCACAGACTGAAGGAAAGCCTGCAAACAAAATAAGCTTGTTTTTCAGCTACTATGAAATTTATTTTTGTTTTTTGTGTAAATTTATTATTAGTGTTGAAATAGATATTTATTTACATAAATTTTAAGCTATACGCTAGTGGAGGATGGCCTTGGGAAATGAAAGAACTGAAAAATGTAAGAAGTGATTTAACTGTCAATTTTCTTTTGTCTGCTGATGATGCCGTGCTTCTTGCTAGTTACAAAAAAGACCTACGATTATTGGTTACAAAAGTCTACGATGTATGCAAGGGGAGCAATTCGCTGATGAATGTCGATACATAAATAGGATGGTTTGTGAAAGCAGTGAAGGTATGACAAAATGTGATGGGGACCTATAGAGGAATTTGTATATCTGGGAAGTATGTTTACTAGGGATGGAATGCTTGAGAAAGATATTAAAAGGAGGGTAAGTGCCGGGAACTGACGGAATGGCGTACTTAAATCAACCTTGAACAATACATTTTAGTCGCAGGAGGCGAGATATCCAGTTCACAGTGGAGTTCTGATGCTGACTCTTATGTGAGGGTCAAAGTATGGAATTGGAAAAACAAAGATGAAAGAAGGCTGAATGCTGTCGAAATGCGATTTCTTATGTGAACTTACGGTAAAACTATGTAACGATAGGTGTGTAAATGTCGGGATCCGTGCATTATGTAAATGTGAGATTGGCAATATCCACTAAATCAATAAAAAGGTGCTGCGTTGGTTTGGACAAATCGAGCACAATGACAGAGAAACGACGACAAAAAAAATACAATGCTTGTGTGAATGAGTGTAGAAAACGAGAAAAACATGCCATGGCTGAATGCATCAAAACTTGAAGATGAACATGTCAACAGTCGGAATAATCGGGGTGCCTACACGAGAAGATGTATGAATGTAAAGGAAGCGAGGTGTTTTATGTTGTTATGGAGTTTTATCCTCTCTGCCTACCGGCGAGAAAAACGGCGAGATTGTTTCTTTTTTCAGTATTTTTGTGTTTGTGGTGTGTTTAATATGGTTTCCTTTCTAATGTTTGTTTTAATTATACCGACAAGATAGTTATTGATGGCTACCATTGCAGGACCCATCTTCACTCAGTTTACCCTGAAGATGGATCCTGCAATGGTAGCCTAAACGTCGGAACAAATCCAACACACACGGTATCACCCGAAAAAGAAACATATTGATAACAATGACCGTGAAAACCTTCGCACCTATTTAGTTATTAATGAATTAGACAAAATAATTGCAATATTAACTATTACGTATTTAAATATTAATTTATCACTTCGATATTATTGAGCTGTAGATATCATTGCAATATAAATTAGTACACGAGTATATTAATTTATTATAGAAATAAAATACGATACTTTAATCTACATTTTTTTTACTTTCAAACCTAAATGTTTAAGAGTATATTAATTTATAATCTATACACAGTACTTGTTATATATCAAGTAATTGTTATTCGACAGTAGATATCATTGCGCTGTAGATTAGTGTACGAGTAAATTAATTTAAAATCTATACTCAGTATATGATATTAGTCACGTAGATATTATTGCTCAACAGATATCATTGCACTGTAGATTAGTATACGAGTATATAAATTGTAACGAGCACGTTAATTTATAATCTATACACAGTATTTGTTATTTATCAAGTAATTGTTATTCGACAGTAGATATCATTGCGCTGTAGATTAGTGTACGAGTATATCAATTTAAAATCTATACTCAGTATATGATATTTATCACGTAGATATTATTGCTCAACAGATATCATTGCACTGTAGATTAGTATACGAGTATATAAATTGTAACGAGCATGTTAATTTATAATCTACGCACAGTATTATATTATTTATCACGTAGATATTATACTTTTTGAGCAGTTTTTTTGAACAGAAATTCTAATTTAATTAGTATTCGAGTATATCAATTAATATACGATATCATTGCAATATAAATTAACTTAAAAGTATATTAATTTATAATTTATACACAAAGATTCTGAAGTTGATACGAACACGACGTAGTGGCTAATTAATTTAAAATACGTTCTTATCTGAAGAGTCTATAAGTAAATAATTTTTTTTTATTCAATCCACTTACACGAGCAGTAAAATTTCGTTTAGCCGAACTACAGTCATCTGGATTTCCAAATATCCGGAAATAAAAAATAAAGGGGATGTTTTTATCATTATTTCCTTTTTTCGCCGAATTATGCTTAGGGCATTGCATTGGTCGCAGCGTATCTTGCTCATTTTTGTTACATGTTGGTGATATGATCAGTCTCACGCTTCAGGTGCCAGTCCAGGGACTATAAAATATTACATACTTGGCTAGACATGTTTAAGAAAGTTTTTGATATGATTTCAATTCGCTATATTATTTCAAAAGCAATAAAAAGTGATCTTAAAGGAAATTTTGCGTTTTCTTTCAAAATACTGCCTAAATTTAAAAGCTAATCAAATTATCCGGATTTATGCGTATCCTGATAACGTCTGGTACTCATTAATCCGGATAATTAGAGTTTTATTGTCAAATCATGGTTACTATCAAACGGGTTTTTCTGCCAAGTTTTTTATTTTGTTATTTTTTGTATTCGTAGGTCCATTGCTATAATATTTTATGTTTTATATACTCCTTTTTAGGACATTTCAATAAATTTTATGATCAAGTCGTGTTTCAATAAACCTATATTGCGTTTATAAAATTTGCGAAAAATCGCTTCTCGGTTGTGGTTATTTTTCCAACATTGAAAAAACTCATTTTTAATTTGTAAAAACACCAGAAAATTAAATTAATCCTATTAAGTTTTAACAAGTATAAAATACATAAATCATCAACGTTGATTAGATAATGATATAAATGAATACGTAGGCAGAATCATCCCCCATTCGCGTCAAATTCGTATAGTTTAACATTTGCATCATTTTAACGGTTGTGCTTAACTAGGATATACATTTTTTTAAGGTAAAAATAATGCAAAATCTTCCCCACTCTATTTTTTTGTAATGGACGTTCAAAAAAAGTTTTTATAAAAACAGAATTCTGATTTTAAAATTTTATTTTTTATTTTTATTTTGTTTATTTGGAAAACCAACAGCTATAATTATCTTATATGTATATAAAACAAAACAAATAAGCCAATTACAGGTTTTCACAAGTAGCATCACAGTAAGTGTCTCGAACATAAAATGAATAGTAATTTAATGTAAATTCAAAAGAAAAGAAAAAAATACCACGAATTATTTTGAAAGCAAACGTCGTTCGTCATTAAGATTATTTCCAAATAAATCTTAATGAGTTATGAATGAAAGTTAAATGATTTATTTATTACATTAAAATTAATTAAAGACCGCCATAAATATGAATTTTGCCTATAATTAAATGAAACAAGAGGTATGTGAAGAAGAGGGTTATTTCTTAAAACTTTGGAAGGAACAGTGATAAAAAGTTTGCATAGTAGTTCAGGACAGTCGATTAAAACAGAGGCAATTTTTAGTAAATAAATTATATCCGCTATTTCACGACGTTTTTGCAGAGGCAATAGGTGATGTTTTTTTACATATATACTGGTCGGATTCAAACTTAAGTTTCAACCGGAAACACACGAACTTTACGAATTTTTTTGAATATTTTCAATGCGTGATATCTGCACATTGTACATAGGATTCCATATTTGTGATGCATATTCTAAATTGCTTCGCACTAATGTACAGTAAAGGATTTTAAGTGTCTTTGCCATAGTGAACGACGTAGAGCTACGCATAACGAAGCCAAGCGCACGCGATGACTTTTTTATGATGCTGTCAACATGGGCGTCGACAAGTAATTTACTATCATGGAAGACACCTAGATCCTTTACACATAATGAGCGTTGGAGGTTTTGACCCTTAAGCACATAGTTAGTACCTAAAAATTTTACTTTGCGACTAAATGTAATAACTGAACACTTAGAAGGATTAAAGTCCAAGCATTTAGGACATGAGTTAATTAGAATTAAGAGAACTCAACAATGCTTACATTCTGGCCATATGCATTATATACATGCTGCATGTTTTCCCTAGCGAGTTATTTAGATCTAAAGTTATTGCAACAGAGATGAAAAACATTTTTTACAATAGATTATGCAAGTCTCGTTTTGTACAGGGCTTACGACTTGTCATTGGCCGGTTAAATGACCACTTTAAACACTGTGTAACATTCACCATTTTTGTCTCTGTTTTTTTTATTCAAAAATATGTATTTACACAAACAATTTACATAAATAAACGTATCCAAATATACAAAAACAATTTCTCAAAACTATAGTAATACAACACACATAACTTACACAACAAACATAAGTAAAAACACGTGGGAAAAATATGGTGGGACAGGCAACTGTTCCAGTGGGATGCTCAATCAGTTGGAACTGTGCTTCCTTCCGAGTGTAACGCACACGTTATTTTGTTTTGTCCTCCCCTTACGGGGGTGGTATTCGGATCCTCTGCCTCTAACCACCCAGGGAGTTTTTCTTTATTCAAGGCCGATCTCTCATTGTAAACTCTTCCATCTGTTGACTTTTGTGAAGTAAAGGACCTGAAACCTTTATCACGCGGGTGAGATTCATCCGACTAAAACAATTCACCTGCTAGGCAAAGCCAGAAACCAATTTTCCAGATTTTAAACTTCTTCTCATACCGGTTAGTTAATAAATGAATGTTTTGATTATTCTTAAATGTTTGCAGACAAGCTGGACTTTTTCGTTTACAAAATACATATTTTGACAACTCTACACTGGGTAGAATAACATCAAATAATTATTTTCTTCGGTGATATTTTGAGTTTATCCAAATGTTTACAGGCAAGAACTGAATTTCACACCCCTAGGGAAATTATCAAGACTAACGTATTACAAGAGAGATTAAGAAAAAAAATAGAGTTGGTAATGTGAAAGTCTACGCATTTACGGGGGGGTTATGACATGTTATTGGTGAGTTTAAATAGCCACTTTACATACTGTGTGACGTTCACCATTTTGCCTATGTTTAAATATCCATATTTATTTAATACTCCCACCTGCTGAGTTTTGTGAAGCTCAAGAGCTGAAACCATTATTGATCAGCGTGAGATTTATTTGACTTAATTATTTCATGTATATAATACGTAACTCCTGGAAATAGTATACAAAATTATATTTCTTCTCGGACCATTTAGTTTTAATCAACAACGTTGTTAATTATCTAAATAACAAAGCTGTTTTTCCAAAGCATGCTCTGTTGCATCCTCTATAGAATTGTGGAATTTCAGACTGATATTCAAAGTCACTTTAAATTAACTGCGGGCGATAGAAATGTGTCTAATTTAAATTTAAAATGAGCTAATAACATACGTTTTCCTAATGAGGAACTTCAGCCCTACGGAAAATTGGATTCAAAAAATGTTTTCTTGCGCGGGGTAAAAATTAGAACATTAAATTGTAGTGCAAAGTTTCTTGAAAATGTACGGAAAAAATAATAAAAAATATTTTAATAAAAACGCACTACTTTGAATGACGTCACTGGTTCATGTGAATTAACCTATGATCTGAGAGCTATGGAAGATTTTCGGTCTGCTTGTCGCTTCTGGACCAATGGAAAAAGCTGAATGAGAATAAGCGGAAATGAATCTCAGACGTTACACGCGGAGTTATTTCAGAAATACAAAACTTAAAAAAATCGTAGCGCTGATAATACGATATATAAAATTTTTAAAAATATATATTTGACTTAGTTTAATAGTCTTCAAACAAATAAAAAATATAAAAAAATCACTGAACTTCCTTATTGATGCGTTTTGTTGAACAATTTCATGTTATTTTTTTATTGAATCCACAAGTGCCATTGATTGCACTGCTCGATTGTAAGGTTTTATTAAATTTTCATAATACATGCTGGGTTTTGGTAAATAATTGCAATTTTAATGAACTCTCATTATATTTCAGTAGAAAACTGCAGCAGTTCACCTTAGTAATAAAATAATAAAAGGCTAAAATGAATGACGTCACCTTAGTTTTTATGAATATGCTCTGTCAAAACGCCAGCGGACAAAGTCACAATGGATATTTTGCATGAAGTAAATTAAAACGTGATAATGAAGCTTCCCTCCACGTCCCTTTTCATTCCATTTACGGTCTCTTAATCATCTTTCCAACCGATAATAATTTCGCGCGAAACAATTATTTTACAAAAGAGCCATTCAGATTATGTCCGGTAATGAAGCTACCTTTTATACGCGGGATAAAGCTTTTGACAGCTACCGCGGGAGATGAAAAATTATACAGAACGTCGGTCTGTGTAGACAGGGTCATTTAGGAGCAAGCTGATGCCTCTTACCCTTACCGAACACCGCGCACCGCTGCCTATAAGGCCAACTCACCGCTTCAATATAATCGCAATAATAAATTATTATTTTCACCTTTCTCAAACCAACTATCTTTGTCACTTACCTCTACCGCGCATACACAGATTAGGAAATGAATGACATTTAAACTCGAGTCTGTGAATTCAAATCGTCTCTTTAATAAATATTTTATGATGTTCTATAGTAACGATTAGCGATTAATTTGCAATAGCTACTTATGCTAATGATCTGCTCTTAACTTATTTTATGTTCATAATATACCGACTTTTTTATATCTTTTATATGCTGAAATTCATATTATTCATTCTTGTTATTATTTTCTTTTAAATAAATAATAAATAATAAATAATAAATAATAAATAATAAATAATAAATAATAAATAATAAATAATAAATAATAAATAATAAATAATAAATAATAAATAATAAATAATAAATAATAAATAATAAATAATAAATAATAAATAATAAATAATAAATAATAAATAATAAATAATAAATAATAAATAATAAATAATAAATAATAAATAATAAATAATAAATAATAAATAATAAATAATAAATAATAAATAATAAATAATAAATAATAAATAATAAATAATAAATAATAAATAATAAATAATAAATAATAAATAATAAATAATAAATAATAAATAATAAATAATAAATAATAAATAATAAATAATAAATAATAAATAATAAATAATAAATAATAAATAATAAATAATAAATAATAAATAATAAATAATAAATAATAAATAATAAATAATAAATAATAAATAATAAATAATAAATAATAAATAATAAATAATAAATAATAAATAATAAATAATAAATAATAAATAATAAATAATAAATAATAAATAATAAATAATAAATAATAAATAATAAATAATAAATAATAAATAATAAATAATAAATAATAAATAATAAATAATAAATAATAAATAATAAATAATAAATAATAAATAATAAATAATAAATAATAAATAATAAATAATAAATACTGAATAATAAACCATAAATAAATTAATTAATTAATGAAGACTCTTTTTTCAAACTACCCGTATGCAGGGACAAACCTTAAGGTAAGGAAAGTACATTCTATTGTCTTCACTTTCGGGTTATTCTCTGCATTTGAAATTAGAATGTACTTTCCTCACCTTAAGTTTTGTCTCTGCATACGGGTATATAAGGACTAAAGTTTGGTGATAATTTAATGCGGTTATTTTCAGTGTTTTTAGAAGTAAAGGTAGGTAGTAGGTAACTTATTATGTTACTTTGAGTTATCAAAAATAATACCAATTTCCAAATACAGAAAATTGAACATTATTTTCCATAATTAAATCAAACGTTTATGGTCTTGACATTCCTATAGCAGTGTATTTCGTGATTACCCATAATCATCTGTCAGCAATTGTGAATCGTTTAACATGTGCAATTTGAAATCCTTTGATTTTGCCATTATGATGATGTCACGAGCATGTTTAACTTGACCGGAGGGCAAACAGTATGAAAATAGGCATTCGGTATAAATGGGCTTTTTCATTTCACGGTTCAGGGAGTGGAGTCGGGTTAGGAAGAAAATGGGGTCGTACGGATGTAGCTGGAGAAGGGGAAGATATAATATCAAATGTAATATCCGATATCGGGAGATTAACCTCCCCGACCGATTATTGCGGGTAAGGGGTGACAATTATTACATCAGATTTCTGACAAGGACAGCTTCGGTATTAAATTTCGCAGCAATGAAATCAAAATATGACGCAAAATTTTAAAGTTTAAATAACGGTTTTTCTCTTTTTCTACCTCCGCCTGTTACATGTCTCTCCATCGTGGAATAAAAGAACGCGGCATTAAACGTCAAATTGAAAGATTAACCCAAACATATTCCATTATTAACGATTCATTTGCAAAAGCTACTTATGCTAATGATTTGCTGTTAACTCATTTAACGTTCATAATATACCGACTTCGTTATTTCTTTTGTATGCTGAAATATATATGTATATGTTTATATATTTTTATTTGTATTTTCCTTTTTATATTTCCATGTTTTAATATTCTTTTTTATTTTTGTATAACTGAACTCACTATAATGTTATATTTTATATTGCAAAAGGCACATGTGCCGTTAAATAAATAAATATGATTCGACTTAATCGTCTATCTCACGATTCGGTGAGAAGCGCGATCGCTTATTTATTCGTATATTCGGGTTCGATTCAAAAAGTTCATTTAACACTGCCATATAACTGGCACCTGAAACGTAAAATTTATCAATGTTTGAGTATGTCTTAATGCTTGCAGACTGGCTGGATTTTCTCCCTAGGGAGTTGTTCATATTTAAATTTATTTAAACAGAGAGGGAAAACGTTTTTGATAAGGGAATATGGAAGTCTAGGCATTTACAGGGCTTATGACCTGATTCTTACCTGAGAGTAGCCATTTATTCAATAAAACCATATTTATTCCATATATGGTTTTATTTATTCAATAAAACTATATATGGAAAATAAAGAGAAATATTTTATTTAAACTTATTGCAACAGAGAGGGAAAACATTTTTGAGAAGGGAATATGGAAGTCTAGGCATTTACAGGGCTTATGACCTGTCATTGGCTGGTTTAAGTGGCCACTTTACACACTGTGTAATATTCACCATTCTGCCTATGTTTGAACATCCACATTTCCTCAACTCTTCCATCTGTTGACTTTTGTGAAGTAAAAGAGCTGAAACCTTTATCACGTGGGTGAGATTCATCCGGTTGAACCAAATCACCTACTAGGCAACGCCTGAAAACTATTTTCCAATTTTTATACTTCTTTTACCAGGTAGTAATTCAACAATGTTTGAGTATGTCTAAATGCTTGCAGACTGGCTGGATTTTCTCCCTAGGGAGTTGTTCATATTTAAATTTATTTCAACAGAAAGGGAAAACGTATTTGAGAAGGGAATATGAAATATGCCTATACTTCCATATTCCCTTCTCAAAAACGTTTTCCCTCTCTGTTGAAATAAATTTAAAAGTAAAGTTTATCACCTTACTTCGTGAGTGCCGTTCATAGTCCATTGATCGATGACACGCACACGCGCTAAATAATTTCACCTAAAATATAGCGTAACTATTCCACGAAGAAACTCAGCGTTTTCTATTGAATCCAATTCAACATATTATCCTGGTATCTAACAGTATTGCACATAACAGCAATAGCAATGTGCTGCATTACATTAATATCGTTCCTACCATGGAGACGTGAAGAACAAAGGAACGTGGCTTATTAAGAAATACAGGGCGTGGTAACGCCCAGTCAGCCTGGCCAGCCCGAAGGTTCAGTACAGTCACTCAGTTCTAGCAAGTAGTCCAAGTGCAGTAACTTCAACCCCTTATCGCCGTTACACTCGCGCAACATAATTTAATTCATCATTTATTCGCCGTGTAATAAACAAACGCATTCAAACCATAACCTCTCACATCTTCTGTCCATTACCAACTGAGGCAGGATCCTCCTAGCCATAATTCCTACATTGGTAACCTTGACGCGAGTTAAACACGCTCCGAAATTCCGACGTGATGTTCCTCCAGGATAACAAGGTAGTATCTTGTAGGACACTCAACTACAGAGATCCTTTCCAAACGACGCGACGCGTCTAGTATCGCCGCACTCTACATAGTTTCTATGGAGTATCCAGTTGGACGACAGAAGACAACATGCAGCACGCTAATCTCACACAATTACGCTCATCTTCGCAGATCTCACCTCGTTTCACTGATTTTGCTCAACCACAACGATTAACGATTACGCTCAACTACACTGAACTCGCTTTGATTTATACATATTATTTATTTATTTGTAATTCCACACGTTTTTACAAGATAGTACAATTACAAAAAAGAATGAAATGTAGGGTTCATAGTCCATTTTTTGATGACACACACGTGATAAAACATCTCACTTGAAATAGTGTCATGACCGAAGAAAGCAATGTCATCATTTTCTACAGAATTCTATGCAACTCTAACAGTATTGCTCATAAATCGGGAGCATCGTTCTGTAGTACATTCACATCGTCCCTACCCTGAAGAAATGAACTACAAAGGAACGTGGTCTATAAAGAGACCACAGGACGCAACGCCAGTCAGTCAGCCCAACAAGTTCAGTTCACTCAGTTCCAGCATGTAGTTCAAGTGCAGTCTCTTCAACCCATCATCGACGTAACACTCGCGCAACACAAATCACTATTTATTCGCCATGTAATAAATATGCATTTAAACGGCAACCTCGTGTCTTCTCTGTCAGTTTCTAACTGAGGTAGGAGCTTCAACCCTTAACTACTAAATCCTACAGAAATAACAGATACCTATACAAAAAATAACATTTAAAAAAAACCTTATGCTAAAAGTACATATACTTAACATTATTACGTGAGTGAAGAATGCGTCTATGCTAGGGTGTATATTAAACCTAAATCGTATAAGTAAATTTTTAAATACTGAACAAATGATTAGGGAAACAAAATAAATAAATGAAATTTTGATTTCATTGTCGTTTTTAATCTACGTCCTGGAGTTTTAAATTTTTAAAAGAACCAGCGTCAAAATACATTTCGAACAAAGGTATTTTGTATTTTATTGCAATTCAGATTCCTTGATGCCTTTGTATTAAATTTATCTAATTTCACTTTTTTCTCCCATTGCTTTGGTTTGTAGTACCGTCGGCGTTGGATTATTTTATCTTTCCAAAAGCGAGCAATGTGAGAGCATTCTGAAAAGGTTACTGGGGTTTTAAAATACATTTTTTAAAATTATCATTTGTGTTTTAAACTACCTGGAAACCAGTGCAGGTTATATTGTGAAATAAAAAAAAACTCATTTCAAATGTTCGCTTAGTTAGATTTATACTATAAGTAAGTGTAATTTATTCAAAATTTTAAATGTACGAAACTACTTTCAACAATATTTTGAGACTATCTAATTTTTTTTCTACATAAATTTGATTCAACCCTCTTGGGATTTAATAATATTGATCTATTACAACAGAAATTAAGAACATTTTACAGAAGGGAATATATAAATCTAGGCATTTACAGGACCTCGTGATGAAATGGTCAGCGTGTTTGCCCGTAATGTAAGAGGTCTCGGCTTCGATTCCAGACATGGTTGATATGAAATGTTTACTTTTAAAATATTTTTTTTTTACTGAAAACTTTTACATAAGCATTCTTGTGAACAATTATTTAATTCCCGCCAAACTGCAAAAGCAGTTTTTTGCAGGGATTTCTCTCTTTAAATATTTTGGTAACACAATATAATAATGTGTGCATGAAAATATAAAAAATCCTAAATATATCAATAAAATAAAAGAATAAAAAAATTAAATACAAGTAAATCAAGCCTTTTTTGATACCAAAATATAAAAAAAATAAATAAACAAACACTTTTTTAACACTGATTTAAATTGCTCACTACTAAGAATTTAAGAAAAAGATTCACACTAGAATATTTTATAGTCCCTGGACTGGTACGTAAGACTGACTCCTTACCTTTATGTAACGAAATCGATAGAGATATGCTGCGATTGGTGTACCAATCCAGTGCCTTATGCATCATTGGGTGCGGAAAGGGAATGATGAGGATGATTTACAGGGCTTATGACATATCATATGCCAATATAATCGTCCACTTTACACACTGTGTAACATTCACCATTCTTGTTTACTGGTCAAAAACAGTTTATAAAGTTTTTTAAGTATAAAACATGACTTAATATTTTAATAGCAACATTCACTTAAAATATATGGTAAGTATACCTAAACAACGCAATTTCCTGAACAAACGCTGGATATGCTTAGTACATTACCGTTAATGAATTTCTTGTTTACCAGACAAAATTAGTTTATGGTCTTTTTTAAAATATTTTTATTTTATTTTATAAACATAAACGGCAAATCTGCCTTTTATAAACATTTATAATATTAACATATTCGGCTTAGTTTTTTTTTTTTTTTAAACATTAATTTCCTTATACCCAAGATTTATAAAAAAAATTAAACCAAAAATTATACAAGATTTATATTTAAAAAAATAACCTAAAACTTATTCAGCATATTCAGTAGAAAGTTTAAATAATAAAACATTCTACAGTAAAACAACAAAAAAATCATAAGTAATGTTTCACACAGCTAGGCAAAGTGAACAAAATACTGTATTTATATATATTATGAAAAGCATGAATAAATAAATATAATCACCATTCACCATCTTTGAAAAAATTCAAAAGGTTTGTTCCATGGGAACAATACACTAAATATATCAGATACGTGGGAATAACTATTGCCGAGTTCATGAAGTCTATTTAATACGGCATTACAAGTATACACTGTCCGTGAATTGTTGCTACAAAACGGTGGCAACTGTTTAGTTATTCTTCCAGGCACCCTGAAGTTGATGAGAGATAATAGTTCAGGGCAATCCCATATTGAATTTACAATTTTGAATAAATTTAAAAGGTCTATAATTTTTCTTCTATCGTTAATTTTTTACAAATTTAATGTTTTTAGTAAAAAATCGTAATTTGAAAATTCATGACTGATTCTAAGTTTAAAATTTATTTTAATTAACCGTAAGATTTTTTTTTTGGACTCTTTCAAGAGAATTTTGGTGGCAGTTGTATAAAGGAGTCCATATTGTAGAGTTGTACTCTAACTGGCTTTTCACTAATGAAGTATACATCAACTTCAAAGTGCCATATTAAACATAATCTTGGTTTTTCAGAGATCATTATTGTCAAAAATCACACTCATGAAGGATAGGACACTAAAAACAGTAAAAATATAATATTTAATATCATTAAAATAGCATCAACTCAATAGTTAAAAATTTAAATTTGTGGCCTAAAGTATCACTCGTCTTTTATGTCTATAGTAAATTAAAATGAACTTCCATCAAGAATTTTTACATACAAACTTAAATGTTTGATTAAACATAATTTAATATTTATTATAACAAACCCGAATCAGCCTCATTTTCTTTTGACACCCAAATTAATTCGTTGGCGCGGGTTGTGATCCCGTGGTAGTGTCATGGACTCACGAACAATAGAAAGGTTGGGAAATTAATGAAATAGTTTACTTATGAAATTTATATAAAACACTTTAATTTTTTAGTTATGCCTACATCGATTGGTTTCGAGGTTACTTTCTCATCATCAGGACTAAAACTCACCAAGAATTACTCGCGTTTGTATTTATATTACATAAAATTGTATGAAACAAACAAAAAAATAAAAGAAGGAGAGAGAAAGAGAATAACATGAATCAAAACGGGAATATTTTTCAAAGAGGAATCGAAGTTAAATTTGAGTAATCGTTTATTATGGGGATATACAAATAGCAACGCGAGTAATTCTAGATTAGTTCAAGTCCTGATGAAGAGAAAGTAACCTCGGAGCAGGTAAACGTTTAATTGAAAAGTTAATGTGGTTATACAAATTTATAAATGTATAAGTATAATGTCATACCACTAAGTGAAAAAAGTTTTTTGAATAGATTATTAAACTAAACTAAAAGTTTTTTTTAATATTTTTACGTATCGTGTTATCAGCGCTTTGATTTTTTAAAGTTTTGTATTTCTGAAATTAATCCGCGTGTGACGTTTCAAGTTCTCTTCCGCTTCTCGGTCAGTTCTGCCGATTAATCCGTTGACGGTAAGTAAACCAGATATCTTCCACAACTCTCTTATCATTGGTTAATTCATATGAACTAGTGACGTCGTTCAAAGTAATTCCTTTTATATTAAAATATTCTTTCAAAAAAAAAATTCGTACATTTTCAAGAAACTTTAGGGTATAATTAATTAAATGCTTTAATTTTTACCACGCGTAAGAAAACATTTTTTGTATCCGATTTCCTGTAGGGGGGCATTTGGCAATTTTTGGACACAGTGCGATGTATGAAAACTCGATTCTACGCGCCTTCTGGTACATTATTATTCTATGTTCGCCGGTCTAACACGAAATTCGCAATTCAAAATGAGTGGAAACAACATTTTCTTTTTAGATAAGTACTTCACTCTTTTTTCCAATCTTTTTTGAGACCTTTCGAAATTTAACAGTTTCTGATATAAGTATAAATGTATTGGAACCCTGATAATAAGCTCGGCAATGTACAAATAACATTGTGTACAAAAAGTTAAATAAATAAAATAAGTAAAAAATTTAAATATTCTTCCGATGAAGTGTTCAAATTCACTTCAAATTTATGATAAAATATGCCATCGCATGAATTTATCTATGAAGTACGAGTTACGTACATTAAAAAAATTACTAAACATATGATTCTAAAAAAAGAGTAGTAAACACGGGCACAATACGACAATATCAGAACCGCATCTTATACGACATTCTAAAACGAGACAATGACAGTCGAGACTAAAAACCAGGGACTGAAATTATACAATGAACTACAAGACAAAACTTAACAAAAGTCTTAGACAATCTTCACAAAAGATGTTGAAAATGATATCATTAATAATCGAATATGAATTTTAAAAAGAAAAAAATATTTTGTTGAATGAATGTAATCCGCAAGAGTTCATAAATAAATTTCAAATTGTAAAAAAGTTACTCGAGTATTTGAAAAATTACGTATCTTACAAAAATAATAATGTTACTTTGTTGTGTCAAAAACTGTAATAAATTGTTTTATTAAATAAATATTTACTTACTCCAAACAAAAATTGATGCCTTAAAGTTTTTTCTACTTTAAACAAATGAACGGCACGGAATGTAAAGGATGTGGTAAAAAAATTATGTTTTGACCTTAAAACGTTTGTAAGTTTTTAAACCTCTTGAACCTTTAAATAAACTTATAAATATAAAAAACCTTCAAAAAGCTGTTTTATTAACCTTACAAAAGTGGTTTTATTTATTTATTTTATTATAATGAATAACCACAAAGTTAGTGCTTCAAATATAAACTTTATAAAATAATCTGCTAAATGTAAATAAGCCTATACTGTTTTTAATAATTTAAAATGGTTTTCATCATTATGGGTTTATTTCCAGTTTTTAAATTTAATCCATCCTTTATTCCTGGTATGCATTTTTTTGGGTTAAGATATTTTTGAAAGCACAGCTTAATGTCAACTTTGAATGAACAGAAATGCAGATAATGTAAACTGCCGCCAGAGTCCATTATTAGTTTCAAACGCACAAACATTGACACCCATCTTTTATATCCTCTACCCTTTGAATATATTACTTCTTATACTATTTTATACATATCTTTCAGTACTCATTTATATTGTTTGTATTATGTAACTCTACTCTGTGAATACTTTAAATATCGGTATGTTAAAAATGCAGTAACATGCATGTACACGGTACACGCATGTTAGTGCATTTTAAAAGTTTATTTAGTTTTACTTGTAGTTATCTTTACAATACACGCCGTTTTTCTTTAGGGGTGAGCATAGAGGATAGAACGCCACTCACTCTGTCGTGTATATATCTCCCGATCATCATTCCTGATATCACTTCTATTTATTAAGGGCTTATGACCTGTCAATGGCTGGTTTAAGTGACAGGTCATAAGCCCTGTAGATGCCTGGACTTATATATTACCTTCTCTTAAATGTTCTTCATCTCTGTTGTAATATGTTAATATAAACAGCTCCCCTGGGAGTTAAATCCAATCCTTCTCTACAAAAATTTGGACAAACTCAAAATATTGTTGACTTCTATTTATCTACATTTATAAATTCAAACATTTTCTCAAGCCCCGATTATTCCAAATTTAAGTTTTCTAACTTTAAGTGTTTGTTGGCTTCGGTCATGCCATGTCTTTCTCGACCTTCTTCGTTTTATACATCAATCAATATTTGCACCGTAAATCTTTTTTGCATTTCTTTCGCCTAACATATCCAAATTAGTAAAGGAACACGTACATTTTATACGTGTAGCCTCTGATTAGATTTCAATAAGAATATTCCAAGGTTATACCTGTGTACCTGTATTTATTTATGTTCTTTAGATTGTTAAAGGAAAAAGAGAAGGTAACATTTTCACCACAAACATGGGTCGTGGAACTCCATAACTCAATATCACTACCATAGATTTACCCTTTTCACAGATAAATTATTTCTACCTATAACAGGCCGTGAATCAGTGCTCAAAGTAAATTGATGACTTTACTACGGATTTACGATATTGTTCAGTGGCATTATTTATGCTGAAGTCATTTCGACATAAAAATAAATTAAATTTTATCAAAAACGCATCGTAAAATTTCGGTCACCTATTATTAGCCTTTATCCTTACAGTTCTATGTGGAATACTATTTGTTTGTTTTATGAACATTCTTTTTAATTTGGATCGACCTTTTCAATGGTAAATGTATAATTTTAATGAAATTTACTATTTATATTTTCGTAAGTAGGCGCTGATTAGTAAACACGAAAGCGAATTGCCAAACGACAGGTAAATAGTATTCATGTAGGTACTCGTAAAATGAGCTACTTTCGGTACGAAAATGATTATAAAAATGGGTGTGTATTTTATGGCTTTTAAGAAAAACGTATTGAGCAGAGACAATCGTTTATTGAAAGTGAAAACGAAGAAACGCTTGCTAGGAAAATAACCGAAGGCGAAGGTTGGGTTTCGTTTTGTCCCTCATACAAAAAATCCTGCCGAAACAAGCACGAATTATGGTCCTGGAACTCTAATTATATGGGCCCTGCTAACGGTAATCTGGTTCTCAATTATTTACATATTTATTTATGCTATTTTAATTTAGTTCATAGAATATATGCATGTACTTGCGAACCAATATGCTAACAACATCGATAACGTGAGTCTTGTAAATTTTAAATATCAATGTATATGTTCCATATCAAATAAAACTTAATATTCTGTTTATATTGTATTTTATAACATTGTGTACCTAGCTGCTTTAAACCTTTAACTGCATCTTAAGCTTATTTTTAAAATATTTTTTTAATTATTATTTTTTTTTTTAAACCAACATAACTTCCAAACACAGTTCTATATTTTATTTCTTTATATTAGCTATTTTTTAAATTAATGTTGTTTATGCACCCATCTTTTTATTTTAATTTTTATACCAACTATACTTCTTAACACTGTTCCTATCTTTTATTTCTTAATATTGTATTTTTTTTTAATTTATGTTGTTTATATACTCATGTTAATATAACTTTTATGTATGTAAAAGCCTTATGGGCTTGAAAAACTAATAAAATAAAAATTTAAAATATAAAGAAATAACATAAACGTTTTATTTAATCTCATTAAATATAAAAAATTACAAAGAACATTAAAAAATAATTGATTATGAAAGAGATTATCATATTATCGATTTTGTCAATTGAATTTTTCCATAGAATACATAACCCTCGGAAGATTTGTGTTTTACAATTTCGCATTGAATACTTTAGTTCCAAGGCAAGAGCTCGGGAGAAAATACCTAAATATTATGCCTCGCATAAGAAAGCTTCACGGAACTTCTCAGTGAGGAATACATTAAAATCAAATAATACTCTTGTATTTTTGTAATGATGAAATATTTAATAAATAATAATAAAACATAGATGATCTAGTTATATTAAAAATTTATATAAAATTAAACAAAAAAATACACATTATTTATATTAATTTATTTTTATTTTTATTTATTTACTTAAGTTAGTTAATATTACATTGTATATTAACTAATATATTTACAATTATAACAAATACTTATTAAATATTTCTTACATAACTACATTATTACAATAAACATAACATTTTTTTTTAAATCCGTAAGTTTTCTTTCATTCTTCATACTTTCAGCCATCTCATCATACAGTTTTAACCCTTTATACATTAAGCTATTTTGTGATTTTGTTTTTTTCTTAAGTGGTAGTCTTATCCTATTTCTATTTCTTTCCTATATTTATGTACATTTCTATTTAATATAATTTCACTTATAAAATACTTTGGCATGAGATTATTAAACACTTTATGTATAAATACAAATACATTATACAATAGTCTTTTCTTTATTCCTATCCAGTTCAATTGTTTTCTCATTTTTTTAACACTATTATATTTGCTTTTTTTCAGTAAAATTCTCATTGCTCTATTTTGTAGTATTTCAAACTTGTTTATGTCTCCCTCGTTAGCTAAATATAATATAGTAGAGCAATAGTTCCAATGAGGGGCAATTATTGTTTTGTATATAAGTTCTGCACTCTTTTTGTTTATTTTTTTTCGAATTCTTCCTAGGAAGAAAATCTTTTTTGAAATTTTCTTATGTATATATTCAAAGTGTGATGTTAAATTTAATCTGGAGTCAAGAATAATTCCTAAGTATTTCATTTCATCAACCCTTTCAATAATTTTACCATCAATATTTACATTCATTGTTATGCCATGTGCTTTATTACCTATTTCCATATATTTTGTTTTACTAACATTTAATTTCAATTTATTTATCTTTAGCCATGACGATATGTTCTGTAGATCTTCATTCAATTTAATTTAATTTAAAAGAAAGTTATGGATTTAGA
Source organism: Micrasema longulum (assembly GCF_059751315.1). NCBI lineage: Eukaryota > Metazoa > Arthropoda > Insecta > Trichoptera > Brachycentridae > Micrasema > Micrasema longulum. The sequence continues at coordinate 268,663 of NW_028279333.1, forward strand.
AATGAATATATAACTTCTTTGTACTTAATTATCAGGATATACTTAATTGATTACCAACATCTCTCTTCCGATTACGTATATATATATATTAATACAGAGGCCTTTAATGAATACACCAGGTTATTCCTAAGCTGTAAACGGAACAAACCTCATATCTACATATCGAGGCTTTGCTAACAAAATGCATTAAGTCATTAAAACAAGTTCCGAGATAATCGCGCTTTAAGGTTTTTTGTTTTTTCAACGCATTATTTCTCCCAAAATTTCCTTTTATTTTAATTTTTATTTAAAGCTTTGAAATAGTAATATTTATTCCAGGCATAACATAAAATTGTAAACTAACATCTTGCACCTATATTTAAAATATATAAGGACCGTTGACTTAATGCATTCTGTCAGAACAGCCTCGATATGTAAACGTTCAAGCAGTTATGGGTTTACTGACATTTGCGTCAACTGTCTGTGTCAAATCGATTCGTCTCTCCCAGAATATAGAAGGCTGTGTCAAGCAAAATCCACCATCTGGCGTGCGTGTTTGGGATTCAATTACTGGAAAGGCCAATAAGTAAATAATATAATGTATTACGCAAGACCGCATTAAAAAATAATCTAGATATCGAATTATATGTATGTACTTACTCGTACATACATATAATTCTTTAAATGGCGGTTTTATTAAGTGCTAATTAAGAAAACGCAAAATGTGGGTTGTTAAAAACTTTGCTCTTTAGTAATAAGCTTGAACCTATTATTGTACGTTAAGTCTTTGAAATGAGAAGGTTTTACAGTCATTTTGAAATACTATTGATAAATTTTTGTTATTTTATGCATATGTTTATTTGGAATATTTAAAAATGTTTTACGTACTCATTAATAAAATAAAACCTTTGTTTTGAAGGCATTATAAATTGATATTAAAAAAGAAAACATTAGGTTTCAAAGGACGATGTTTGTTTTCAAGGGACAATGGACAAAAAATGATTTGTTGTGGTCATCGTCCTAATGTTCGGTGTGTGTGTACGTGTGTACGTGTGTACTGTGTGTCAGTGAGAATAGCTTCCTTCCTTCCATAGCAGGCTAACAATAGAGAAAAGTTCCTGAAAAAGCGGCGTATTATTCGCCAGCCCGCGTTACACAAATCCGCAACAGCCCCTGCTTCTAGAATCGGGACACAAATTCCAGAGTCAAAACATTCGGCTAATTGTTTTTGTTGGGCGTTTTTGTAGCTTTCACAGCTGCTGACATTTTTGCTTTAAACGGTGCAAAAATTTTCATTCCGAAACGCTATAATTTTGCCATCACATAAAGCAAAGTTTGCTCGGGTCGTTACTTCGCCCGCCGTTCGACAACATTGTACGAGTATTTCCGTACAAACTACTGTCGTAATAAACTACCAACTTGGGTTCTTGAAAATTTCTATTTGATTTCACGTAATGGGTTTCTTTTGTGCGTCATTCGTGTCTTGTGGAAAATGCGAGAAACTTAGAGCACATACATAATTTGAAGTTACTTCGGGTGGGTTTATCATATGGGTGGCTAAACCATCGCCATCGGCTGCGACTGGAGAATGTTCATTTGCCCCACACTAGAATAGCAAATGAATAAAACAAACCGCCAGGCAAGCCGACACGTCACGCACTACGAGTATTTAATATTATATTATGTTCTCTCAAAGCTCCAAACCCCCAAATAGGGTACATACTTACAAATTTTTATCGACGATGTTGGGTAATAATAAATATTAAATATATTTTAAATGTATGTTATTGATTTACGAACGAAGATAAAAATATTATATTTTCTATTTCTACAAAAGACATATTAGTCAATAAATAAATTCTTAGACTTCAATATTATATTTTTTACACAAAAGCTTGAATACGCTATATGAATGTTAGTCTTATCCAGAAGCAATAAATATATAATCTCATATATCGATATTAACTTTTTAGAATGAGTAAATGTATTCGATTAAACACTTTGTTTAAATCTAAATTTGTTGCAACAGAGAGAAAACATTTTTGAGAACGAAATATAGAAGTCTAGGCATTTACAGAGCTTATGACCCATCGTTAGCCAATATAATCGGACACTTAACACACTGTGTAACATTCATTATTCTGTCTATGTTTAAACATCCACATTTCCTCAACTCTTCCATCTGTTGACTTTTGTGAAGTAAAAGAGCTGAAACCTTTACCATGTGGATGAGATTCATTCGGCTGAACCTATTCACCCACTAGGCAACGCCTGAAAACAATTTTCCAATTTTAATACTTCTTCTTTCACCACTTAGTTGATTCAACAATGTTTTGAGTTTGTCCAAATGCTTGCAGACTTTGTTGATGACCACTTGAGTATATTTTGAAGCACTGCTAGTTTCGAAAAGCACAGAACCTTTATCTACAGATGCTATTATAAACCATACATAAACATAAAATAAATTTAAAATGAAAAATCTAGGTACTGACAGGTACTGTTTTTTTTTTATTTTGATTTCTGAATACTTTTGTTTAGTTTATAACAACAGCCGTAGATACAATATGTTTTCTGAAAGTAGCAGTGCTGTATAATGAACTTATGTGGTCTTTAAACAAAGTGTTTAATTTAAATCATTTATGTGTATATCTCCTCTTTAAGATCGTCGAAATGAATTCGATCTGTTAGTCCTATTTAAAATCCTTAATTCAGTATGTGATGTTTCGGAACTACTGAGCTTTATAAACTTAAATATCCAAACTTAAAACTTAAGACAAAATTCAATGTATTTTTCACATTATACCAAAATTGAACTAGTAATACTTGTAGTTGTCACTGGGCCTTGTCTAGAATTCTCAGACCTGCCAACAAATATCCGAGTCGTGATTTCTTTGATAACAGGTCTTCTTCGTGCAATCACTGAATCAAATTCAATTATAACCATCACCCCCCTCTTCCACTACCACCTAGTCCAATTTCGTTCCCTCTCTTTCTCAATGTTATCCAATAATTTCGTCTTTAAAATAAGTACTAATTACTACATAATACTACGTCTATTTTTTTTATTTCAAATTTATATCGTCCTTGTAAATGCCAACTGAACCGTTTAGAAATTAAGAGAGGTAGGTACTTGTAAAGTTTCATAATATTGCATACAATACATGCTTAGCATGTGGATTGTTTGGTGGTGATGGTCCATAGTATGCTTCTCGACTGGGTCAATACAAAATATTTACTAATAGCGATTTCTCGCAGTAACATGTTAGCATGTAGGTACTGTAATGCTACAACCCATCTCGTTCTCTAAAACGAAAGATATTTTTTTTTCATTATTTATTCATACAAATACACATGTAACAAAAAAAATGTATTCCTTAATCCATTAGGCCAAGAGCCCTGTATTGAATTGAGATTTGACATAGTGGAATGTGGAAGAAAGCATTTTATTATACAATACCAACAATTAAATTATAAAGAAATAAGAGTAATATTCTTTATTAATGCCCAATAATTGTGCCCTGGCCTTGTACAATTAAATAGATACATTCAAAATCGACATTTTACTAGACTCTGCAACATCGTTTAAAAATAACATTCTCAAAAAAAAATAAAAATGTTTCTCTCTCACTCGCACACACACACATATACACCCTCCCATCCACCCTCACCTCCTCTCACATACATACACACGCACCCTTACGCACGCACATGAACACACACACACACTCACCCACCCTCCTCTCACTCACACACCCTTTTTTGACATACCTAGTAAAAAATTTAGGCTCTAATTGGAATACAACTAGAATGTCATTTTATACCTGAGCATTATTCTCTCTAACTGTTGTTTTGATATATTTGTTGTGTTTTATTCTGTTGCCTTTATAAAAAACATTTTTTTTAAATAGAGAAATATTCATAAGTGGATTTTATCTAAACGGAGGGGCTATTAAAAGAAACCTTAAAATTAAAGGACCAATTTATTTATTTTATTTTTAGGTTTAAATATGAAGTATCTTAATTTTCTATAAATAAAGGTCTTTTTGTTTTTTCCCATTTCGTTAAAAAATATCTTCCTTCACATAATGTTTTTCTCAACATGATTCTACTTTGGATTGTATTATGTCTCCCAAGTCCCAACTCAACAGATCTCGTAGTTTTATGAAGTTGGGGAAACTTAACTATATTTATGTTCGGACTTCTTAGTACGAGTATGTCATGCCTTCGTTTCGTAAGTTCGTTCGTTTTCCGTGCATTTTTTTATATATTTTTTAAATTTATTTATTTATACTTTCACATTGTATGTATTCTTTTTTTTATTCAGAATAATGTTCCCGTGCCGAGGGAAACATTTTACAAAATGTGAAACATGCCTTAAATTAGTTCTGTAACAAAGTTAACATAACAATAATTTTAAAAAACGTAATGAATTTTATTAGCCTAATTATCATTAATATAATAAACAATATAAACTAAAATAATCATAAAAAACATAACCAAGTTATATAGACCTATAGACCAAATTTTATAAACAGTACACCCATTTTACCTATTTGGTTTGATCCACTCATCTATCCGTGCGCAACCCACCTCCACTATCCATTTCTTAATAGCAATTTTATATATATATATATTTTTATTTTATTAATTTTTCACGCCCATAAGGCTTTTACATACATGAAAGTTATATAAAATATGAGTATATAAACAACATTAAAATTAAAAAATACAATATAAAGCAACGAAAGATAGAACAGTGTTTAGAAGTAAGGTTGGTTTTAATTTTTTTTTTAAAGAAATATAATAATATGTATAAATATATATTTCTTTTTTTTTTCTTTTTTTTTTTTAATAAGCCAAAGAAATGCAGTTAAAGGTTTAAAGCAGCTAGGTACATAATGTTATAAAATACAATATGAACAGAATGTTAAGTTCTATTTGATATGGAACATATACATTGATATTTAAAATTTACAAGACTCACGTCAAAGACATCGATGTTAGCATATTGGTTCGCGAGTACATGCATCCGCATAACTGGTAAATTCGCGCTGTAATTGGTCGATGATGGTCCGCAGTAGAACAGAGTATTAAATCGGGTAACTCGACCAGGCACTCGTACATTAATCAAATTGATAAGTTTACAACAATCGAACATCGATATTATTATTTTAAACAAAAAAAGCAAGTAATTTAATTTCCGTCTGTTCTAATGTTTGGATGTTTAAATAATCATTCAAGTATGTGTAATTTATGTAATCAATCGGTATACTTAATTTAAAATTGATAAAACGCAAAAATTTATGCTGAACTCTTTTGATGTCCTTAACATGAACCCTGTAATACGGTGACCATATAACTGAGTTATACTCGAGTTGACTTCGCACTAAGGCAATATACAATGTTTTCATTATGTTTATAGACTCAAAATCGCGTATCGTTCGCAGCAAAAATCCCAAGGTTCTCATGCTCTTATTTGTAATGTTTTGTAAATGTTTAATAAAACTCAGTTTTCCGTCAAAAAGAATACCTAAGTCTGTCATCTCTGTAACTTTTTCTAATGGTGAAGAATTTATTTTATACGTGTAAACGATGGGATTCCTGTTGCGGCAGAATGTCATTGTGAGTACTTACTAATTGTCCTTATGAATAATGGAAGTAGATTGTACACTTTAACCGAGTAGTAGGCCAAACCTCTTTGACCGAAGGTTGTTTTTTTTTTGTTTTTGCTGCATCAGGGTGGAGTTTCTAGTAACTCTTGTATTTGTGGAAGGATTTATGGAAGGTAGAGAATAATGTTTGTGTGCGTTTAGTAACAGAGCTTTTACATTTAGTTGTTTTATAGATTTTACATTAAGATTTTTCCGAATATACCGATATTTATCTCACTAGTGTTTTCCGAAACATCGTTTCCGCTACTCTCTAACGAATACTCTACGACTCTTGCGCTAATTGCTCTGGATAAATATACAATTCAATCTAATTACATGAATAAATACTTTTGTAATTTTCAATATGATTGCAGCCGGAGCTCGAAAAAACGTATTGCGGATAATCGTATTTGTGTTAAACACGAAATTGAAATGTGAACACTGTTGAAATAAAATGCTGAATAATAAAATAAACATAAAAAATACGCGTTTCTCGTTATTTCCAAAACGATTAAAATTTGAGAAAAAAATATGCGCTAATGAAAACGAGAGAAGGTGGGTACCAAATGTATCCGTGTAATAATGTGTTCATATTATATTGCTCGTATACGTGGCAATATATCAGGGCGATATAACAATACGCGATTATTTGGAAACCACCCCCCACGCTTTGTACTCCCGGTACTTACAGTGGACGCGGGCGGCGGAAATAAATTGTACCGAGTGTCGGGGTATGTAGTGTTGTAGACCCCACCCACCCGCCCTCCGGTGGCTGCCTAGCTACCGTCTACCGACCGTGTACTACATGGCTATCCCATGCAAGGAAGACGTACATCCGAGGAGCGAGGCTGGCCGGATAGCAAAAAAATATACTCGAGATAAAGTTACTGATGCGGTTAAGAGCGTAAAGACAGAGACAATGAAATATCTATTTTTTTACATCGTTTCTTTATCGGCACATAATTTGATTGGCGAGATCATTAATTTGATGCGTGTCACGAAGGTAAGATATAAAGTTCTACAATTCAGAAGAACCGAAAATATCTTGTTTGGTGGGCAAACACACTAGACCACGAATCGTACTTTTTCGATAGTTTTATTTTATAAAAATACTTGCTTTATTACCTGTCTTCGCTCGGGATTAATTCGAGCTTCATCTTCATACATCATAAAAAATTTACAAATTACAACATGGATAGTAAACATTTTAGAGAAGGGAGTGTGGAAGCCTAGGGATTTACATGGCTTATGACTTGTCGTCGGCTAGTTTAAGTGGCACCGTGTAACATTCACTATAGTCCGGTCATTTTTTTATGGATACTTTTTTATGTAGTCCCAGAACAGTGGAAAATTCTTAAATTTCACTTGGCAAAGACTTTTATAGTTTAATTTTATACCGGAAAAGGCCGACAAAAATTTAGCTCGAAAATAACACAGAAACAAACAAACCAACAAACCATCACGCCGTTTTCTCGTAGGGGTAGGCAGAGAGGATAGATCGCCACATCATTCTGTCTTTTCATACAGACCTCGCATCCAATATATTCATATATCTTCTCATGCACGCACGCCGATTATTCCTACTCTTGACACATCCATCTTCAAGTATTTGATGGACTTGATCATGCCATGTCTTTCTCGGTCTTCCTCGTTTTCTGTATCCATCAACACTCGCATCGTAGATCCTTTTAGCCGTTCTTTCGCTTTATATGTCCAAACCAACGCAGACCCCTTTCTTGATTCTGTCGATCATGCATGTCACAGTCTTAAATAGTTTGTGGATCTCGACATTTGTGCACCTATCATACATCGTTTTACTACACATTCGCACATTACTTTCATGATTATTTTTCCGTATATCTCCGTTCACACTGATCTCACATTTAGTAATATTTTTATCCCTTTCAAAAACCATCACTTTTGATGTATCAACAAATTTCACGTTGCCACATATTGCCATTCACGAGGATTTCTTATGATATGCAGACTAGACTTTTGGTCATTTGATAAGAGTAGGAGAAACAGTAACCGTTAAAAAAAATTAAACTGTTTCGTGAAACCGTTAAAAAAATAACAGCTCAACGGATATCACTCCTAAATTTTTTGCACTTATTCAATTCTAGTGAAGTCAGAGAATTTTTTATCGTTTAATAATATTTCTACTCAACACGGACTTTCTAGCGAGTTGAGAGTGCTGGTAATGTTTACATAACATCGTTTTTGACCAATTGTAAATCAGGGGTCCAAGCAATAGCTGATCGAAATTCAGTCAACCCTCTTATTATGAACATTCATACAAATATACAAAAACTAAAATCCAGATCACAGAATGTGTATATCGAATGGCCACTGCGGAATTCAAGACAATGAAAAAGCAGATGAAAAAGCTCGATAAGCTACTCTCAAGAAAACATCTCATGATTTTGACAGATTTCCTCTGAGTTTTGCCAAAAAGAAAATAAGAGGCAGAATTTTTCAGCTCTGAAACGACCGGTGCCTTTATACACAGGATCGATATTTAAGTGAAACAACTGGACAGGTAACTAAAATATTTTTTCCAACAATCTTTCATGCTTTTAATTTCAGAAAACCGCAGCAAGTTGGCTACGAACTGACTCAAATCCTTACAGGCCACGGAGGTTTTATGAGCTATCTTCACCGTTTTAAGCTCTCAGATATCAACAGCTGTCCATGTGATGACGAGACACCCCAAGATGTCCCTCATTTGTTGATGCATTGTCCCATTTTCAGCTTAGAGCGAATGAAGCTGGAGGCGCGATGTAGAAGTCTGGACGAGGACCTAAAAGATATCGTAACAGTAATAAGTCATAAGGACTTATTGCATGAGGTAAAAATATTAAAGGTGATTGTTGAAATAAATAAAAATAGGACACAAAATGCCAAACGCTCTCAAAGTGGAACGGAAGGTCTGTTGATGCCTGTCAATAGTCCGGCCTCTCCTGTATGAGTTTTCACCACCAGATCCTCACACTATAGTCAGAGAAATTAAAAAGAATATACCTTTTGCAGTTTATATAAGCCTTGTACATAATAAACAAGGCAAACAATAAGCAACTCCGATATTTAAAAAAAAGGTTTACATAACCTTTCGCCCGAATAATCAGTGGATTCATTTCAGTATTCTACCATAAAATGGACAACGCTTTTTCACTGCCAATAATAAATCCAACAAAAAAACATAAACTTTCTAATTCAATGCCAGTCGTAAAGACACAATATTACGCACATTTATTTATATTATGATTGAATTATTTTTTTACTGTAACGACACATAATTTTCACGTTGGGAGGCATAACAAAGTTAAAAGTAATTTAAGCAAATAAGATATCCATCTTTATTACCTCTGTCACACGACGAGAAGAGAATAGAGAGTAGAGAGTAGAGATTCGAGAGTGAATGGAGACTCGAGGATGTATAACTCCAGAGAAATGCTTCCATTAATCACAACTTCCTCAGACAAACAGTGACGTGGATTCGCGGTAACATGACATCGCTCTGTTATTTTATTACAAGAGGGTAGCTAAGCATGTGAAACTAAATTGAAATAATTTAAAATTGGCTTATTTTTATTATTATTTGGCGATGCATAATGTAAATAAAGTCTTTGAGTCCGGGCGGATGAAGAATACAGTTCTGTGTATGAAGCAAAACCAGAATCCTTAACAAGTGCTTTCGACTCAATGGCCACTCTCGGGTTAAAATCCTAGAAAAGAAATCGAGTGGAGATGAGTTTGCATTATTGTATAGTGGTTGGCGCGTTCTCCTACCATGTTTGAGGACACGGAATTCTAGGAAAGTTGACATGAAATATTTGTTTTTGTAGGTGGTTTTACAGTGAAATGTTTTTTTTTACATCAACGTTATATAAACATAAATATTCCATACTCGTATAAGGTCAAGTCATGTTATCACTCATCTGGTGATTATAAATAGTCATCATGTGCTCTTACGTGTTGATTTTATATTTGTCCAATATAATTTTACTTTAACCTAGCCGGATCAAAGCGGGGGACTCGAATCCCCCTGAAATTACATTTAAATAAATAACTTGAGTATTAGTGAAGCGATTTATTTCATATTTTCTGTTATCTTTAGAGAAACATTTTTAATTTTTTTGGTAATTTTAATTTTTCAATAACTTAATTGAATAAAATAATATAAAATAAAACAGATAAATAAGACAGCTAAAATTCATCTTGCAACCGGTAAACTAATACACGATACACACAAAAACAACAAAATTTCGCTATTCGCACACAGCGGTCTGTAGGGTACTGAATTGGTTCTCTAACTGCAGCAAATCTTTATCATTTGATACGTGAAGGCATGATCGTTTTATGTTTCAGATCCAGTATAGAAAATACGAAATATTACAGCGAAATACACATTTCAAAATATAATACACTAGCTGATCCTGGCAATGCATTGCTATTGCTAGATTTGAGTATACATAAACTCGTACATAGAATTAATGAACACAATCGAAAGTTTTATATAAATTATTGTGTTTAGTTAAAATTAGATATGTACGTAAACATGATTATTTTTGTGTTTCAGATTACATAAATTGCGAGAAAATGCGTAACAGGAAATTTCGATAAATAGGTAATTGAACAATGGTTTTTCTTTCACTGTCTTGCAGATGCCTTTCCGATACTGTGCAAAGACAACTACATCAGGACCTTTTATGCCTAACAAAAATAGACGAAATAGAAGTTTCGTTATCCTGTTTTCCACACCTCGATATTGAGCCGATTATGTCATTTTTCAAAGACTGAGCATCAGAATAAATTTTTCAAAATAGTTATCATATTTGTATGCTGTGCGCTCAAAGACTTTAGATAAAACCGGGTGATTTTATGAGTTTTGGATCCCATAATTAATAAATTATCCAAAAAGCAAAACTATTGAGAAACGCCAATGGTAAATATTTTTAGTGTGTATCACTGCTAAAAATACTGTGTACTAAAACAGTCTTTGCGGAGAACATGATTAATGTCTTATGAAGCTGCCACACTCAATGTATTTTGAGTTGTGACTACCATTTGTGTTTTTTAGATTTTCTCAAATATTGCTGTTAAAATGTTGTACATTGGAAATAATTTCTTACGCCGCCGTCGATGTGCTTTGGTATATTCGGTTTAACCATGCCGTAGAGCTTTGGGTGTATTTTTTTGACGAGCAGCTCGTAGTCGCTGTGTTAATCAGCCCCGAGATAAGCTCTAACGTCAAACAATTCTTGCATGTGTGATAAGTTGTGGAGTAGGTGGTCAATTCGAGATTTTGTACATATATCTGGTGAGGTCCATTTATTCTTCTGAATGTTCTTATAAGGAAAGACAGTACCGCCAATAATGAGCTCATTTGGAGTAGTCAGTTCTATAAGTTTCACTCTATTTTCATGATTCCCCACGTTTGCGGGTCCTACTGATGTATCTCCCACTCTAGCAGGTCACCAATAACAACAACACTATCTCGTCTGGATTACCTAGATAAATCGAGTGATCCAAAATATAAGAGTGGCCTTTGGCAGAGGAGTCTGCATCCGATGTATGACCATAGCACTGAAAGACAGTGATGGAGCTATCGGGTGTCTTGAAAGTCGCGCATTTTAGCCGTACCGAGATTGTGTCCCAGTTCACAAGGCGACGAGATACCTTCTTCGACATTAATATTGCCACTGTTTGACGATGCTATCGGCCCTGGCCTGAGTACAAATACGTGCACCCGTCCAACAACTTTTTTACCCGCCTCTTTCTAGCGCACGTTACCTAAACATTTTGTGTCCGAGGCTGAGAAGGTGATGTTTGATGATGTTGTAATGGGGATATTTTAAAGAGACTAGTTGCTTGCTCCCGTGTTTTCGAGGCCGTGGGCTGCAAGAGCTTTGAGGTCGGATCGACCCGATTTATGTGAGGGTTTTCCATCCCTTAGCCAAGTGGAGTTTGGTATTTAAGCGACAAAGGCTCGCTTTTACCCCCTGTCGTGTATTTCAGTCAATGTTGCAATGCCCGGTGACCGCCACGAGGAGGTCGACAACAGAATTTGCAGGATGGAATATCTATGCAGTATTTCTTAAATATACCTCATTGACGTCAGTGTATCCGCTGCTACCTAACCCGCCATTGACCATCAAACACACATACGTTTTTTACAATACTAATAATTATAAAAAGCATTAAATTATATCGAAAATATGATTTGTATCTGTCAATCAAATTAAAATCTAGAGTAGAAACTCCCTTCTTAATAAGTTTCCATGCAAAGATGGTATGTACGTCACGTGTATTTCAAAATGAGGCCACGACATTTTATTAGAGAAGTATCTTCCTTTACACCGATAATTCACCTAAAATAATGACTTATTAGTGGCCAACTGGGAATATTAGATTTGGACGTTTGAAATGATAAGCCTTTTGATTTAAGTAATTTGCAGTTTTTTTCTAATGTATTTTATAAAGCCAATATGATTAAAACATACAAATATCAAGGCCCCGATTACAATGGGAAGTAAACAGAGTTAACTTATAAAGTGAAATCGAAATTTATTTACGAAAATGTGAACATTTGTATGAAAATTTAAAGTATCTTCGTCGGTAACCCGTAATTGAACATGTTTAAAAAAAAACGGTTAAAATGCTTTTTTTTTTCATAAATGAAACTTAATTGAACTTATATTAACTTAATTGACATTTTCTACTGACATTTTTTGGTGGAACGGCATTTTAATTTAATAAAAAGGAAAATACGTTTATTTTTTATTTATTTACAATTTTAAAAAACCCGTTAGGGTTACATTAGAAATTTAATATTATCTAGTCATTTTATGTCTCGTCTAGTCTAGTTAGTTCAGTCATCATGTGCTTGTTCAGATTGATTTTAAATTGGTCTCCATTAAAAGTTTTCAAGTAGTAAGGTAGGTCGTTGTAGTGTTTAAGTCCATTATGTAGTATTTTTGACTGTCCTGTGTTTGTCTTTGCTTTTTCAATATGATAGTGTTTTTGTTGTCTGGTGTTATATTTATGTATGTCAGCATTTTTGACTAATATTATGTCGTCGTCTTGTATGTTTCCTAGTGTTATTTTGTGCACAATTTTTAAGGTCTCAATTTTAGTCAAGTAGTTTATGTCAAACTGGTGTGTTTTTTTGTACAGTTCAGTCGTAGAGGTCAGGTAGGGTAGGTTGTATGTTAGTTTAAGAATTTTATTTTGTTGTCTTTGTATTCTTGTAATGTCTGTACAAGAACATATACTTTGTATACTATGTGGAAATCTGTTATTAGTTTTGAGTTTATACACTATATCTGTTTGTTTACTAAAAATATGTATGTAGAACTGTTGATTTCCCAAACAAAATAAAATAAAATAAATAGTTTTATTCCGCTTTTATTTATAAATGTTGAGCAGTGACATCGTCAGACTGGTGGGAGACTAAACAAATAAATTTCTATGTTATATACAAGTGCAAGCAGGGGTAGTAAATCATGATTTTATATAATTATGGAAGTAAAAGAGTTTAAATTTAAACAATTGAAGTATAAATTTATAACAATTGCATGAATTTAAGTTTTGTTTAAATGTATATAATAAAAACCGGTGAAAATTACACAATTTTATGAAGTTTTATAATGAAAATGTATTTGAATTACATGTATAAAATTTTTATTAAAACTATAACAAGGGCTGGTTAGTAGTTCCATCGACAATAATGTCTCCGGGCCCGGGGGTAATTAAGTGATTCTCTGAAAGCAAAAAATTTCGGAAGTTAATTCTTATCGAGTAGTTTTATTGTTTGTATTTTAATGCATACAAAAATGGGGAATGAACCTGTGTAACTTGATTATTTTATCGGGGTAATTCTTTAAGCGGTTTATTTCTAAAATTTCAAGTTTATCTTTTTACCTTTGCTGCATGTCTCAAGGAATTTAACATTATTATTTTTATCAAAAACATGATTTGACTTAATAAGGTGGTTTGCAAACGTGAAGTTTTCCGTGTTATTTCTCCAACTTTGGAAGTGTTTGTTAATCCTAGTTTTAAACGACCTTTCCGTTTGGCCCACGTACTCGGCTTCGCATGAACCGCAGCATAATAAATATGAGCCTGAGTTGATATCCCTTTCCCTTTCCCTTTTATGTTTATTATTAATTAACCATTTCTCGATATTTGAATCATTATAGACGAAACACGGTCACTGTTAAAAATTAACAAATAAAAGTGGAATAAAAAGATATAGGTATTTTTATTATTTTAATTAAAGATATATGTTAACTTTCCATTGTAATACGGGCACAGAAATTTTATTCCTAATATTTTTTAGCTAGCAGAAAACATTTTAGGAACTCCAAAATATATTAGGAACTCCAAAAAATATTAGTAACTCCAAAACATATTTGGAACTCCAAAAGAGTTGTGAATTTGGAGAGTAAAGCTATGGGTACTTATACCGTAATAGTTTAATCGTATTCATCTAAACTACCACGACCAAACATCATTATACTTACATAGGAAGGAAGCTTTTCAATAATTTAACACAAAATCTACGTCAAGAAATAAATTATGGAAAATTTAAGGATAAATTAAAGAAAAGCTTCTTGACATAATTAACATTAACTGTATTTAAAAAAAAAAGAGATGGACGTTTAATATGTGCCCATGTTCACAAATGTTGTGTTTTTATTTAATATTTTTTTAGTGTTATATTTTCTAAATTTTTAAAATTGTTTAAATTTTTATTTATTTTATTATTTGGTTTTGCATTTTATGTTTTATTTTTACGTTATTTTGTAAACTTGCCAAACACAAGAGCTAGACTCTTTTTTGGCAAGTTCAACCTGAGTGTTCCATTTTTCTACTGAATGTATTGTTTATTTATGCTAATAATGGTTTAAAAAAAAAAAAAAACAAAACTAAATAAAGACAGGAGTTAAGAAAATATTTGAATAAAAATGAATGATTTTTTTACTAAATGTTATCAAATACTTGTATACAACCACTTACCGACTTTTCTATGTATACCGGTTTCGAAACGTATCCATCTATTTGTCGGGCGCCAACTAAACCAACAAGCAAAACCCACCATGCACCTTCGCCATAGTTGTTGCGTAAAAATATAAAACTAACACGATTTTTTTTTCAATAAATATTAAAAGGAAGATGTAGAACGTTTTAGCGAAGGGAATATGGGAGTCTAACTGGGCTTAAGACTTGTCATTAAACTAGTTTAAATGATAACTTTACATACTGTGTAACATTTATTATGTTTGATAATCCATATTTCTTCAATTCATCAATATATTAATTTTTAAATTATTAAATAAAAGATGTCAAACCTTTATTGATTTTGTAGGGGAGAATTATCTGAAATATTTTACGTAATACACAAGACTAAATGTTTAAATTAAGAGGTTACTTTTTTAAAACTAAAATAGTTGTATCTCAATAACAGATAAACCGATGTAAAACAATAAGAAGAAGAAGAAGAAGAATATAATTGTCAATAATTTTATTAATAAAACTCGCACGATTTAAATCAAAACTGTCTTTACTGTAACTTTTTTTGATTTTTAACCGCGCATCAAGCCATTTTTTATTCTAGTTTACATTTTATTGTTCAAGAAATGCCATGTCAATCAATATAATTTGAAATGGTGACCATCGCATGATTTTAATGCCAATAGGTTCAAGGAAGTTATTTTTTTATACTGATTTTGATTGACATGTTAACAAAGAACAGAAACAAGCTTACTACTTAATACAGTAGTTTTATTCAAAAAAATGTAATGAATATTGTAGCAGAAAACTATTTAAATATAATTTAAATAATAAATTAGATAATTGCGAGTATTTGATGTCTCGAAGGGCAGCTTTGGCAACTCGGCTAAGCTTTTCTGCGTGATCGATGAGAATGGAAGCACTACAATAAATTACCAATGTGTAAAACAATTCAACCCTTACCCTCTTACATGAGTGCATAATGTTTTAAACACAGTATGTATTTAAAATATTTTTCAACTCAACATTGAAAAAAAAAAAAATACTTAGTAAAATTTACTAAATATTAATGGAGAAATTTTTTTATACGTAAATGAATTATCAAAACTCTTATATTTTCCATTTAATGAAGATAGTTATAAACCATTATATAGTTATTTATAGTGAAATTTCAATTGGAATATGCAGCAGGTGCAGTAATATGGTTTTCATTATAAAAGTGTAGCTTCCAGTAAGAACGCCGCAAAAAAGGTTTTTTAAATACCTCGAAAGTTTTACTACAAACAAAAAAACACATAACGAGTGTCATATATTTGCATATAAAAGACGATGATCGTCTGTGTGTCCTCGATAGACTAAATAACTACTGGACCGATTTATGTGTGGTTTTTAGCAAAATGAAAAGCTTTGCCATGGGTATATTTAATATTCAATATGTTCTGTAGAAAAACGTTAGGAGCGTAAATGTTGTATTCATCTATCTATTAGGGCAGCATTTGACGAGAATGCATGTACTAAAAAAATGGGAGGATTTTATTTATTTGTACATATTCGTTTTTAAAAAAGTTTGTATTTGAATGTTTACAAACACTTTTATTTTTTTATGGATCAATCAGACGTTTTCCCGAAATTCATTTTAATTTCATCCCATTTACTTCTTTTTACTGAATCGTTGGTAATGATAAAATAATATTAACCGACATTTAATACATTCTAGAAAATCGACGGATAACTGAGTCTAAGTAATTTCAAGTTACGAAACTAGAATCTGCATCTTTGGTAGTAATGGCGTCAGGTTAGTTCGTCGTCGACCGGGCGATGATTTGTTCTCTGAGTTTACCACGGCCATCATGAAATACCCCGTTAGTATCATGGTGTAGGCTAGCATGGCAAGGTATGATGACTGATATCTGACACTCATTAAGGGCAATATCAACGCCAAGAACTACCAAGATGTGGTCTTGAAGTCAAAACTGCTGCCCACTATCGATGATTTGTTTGATGTGGATTCTGAGCCGTACATCTTTAAGCAGAATGGTGCGCCATGTCACACCGCACGAAGTGATCATATTTGGTTCAGTTGCCATCGTATCGTTGTCCTTCAGTGGACTGGCAATAGTCCTAACCTCGATAAAAATTAATATTAGTGATTAAAATGATGGTGTCGCGTAGGAATCCAAGCGATAAAAGGGAGTTGATCGAGGCCATCATCCACTCGTGGTTCAAGGTTATCATACCTGAAGATCTCCAACTCAATGCCTCGAAAATCGAGGAGATAATCAAATTTATCAGATGCCCAACAAAATTTAGAAATTATCAGTTTTACCAAATGTTAAATATTGTACCGAAAATCGATAATAAACCATTCTGGAAATATGTTTCTGTTACTGATTTATTCTGCTTGACGTTTTCGTAGATTTTGGTGCTTAATGAAATCATAAGCATGCCAACATATCATAGAATAATAAAAAAAAAACTCAAATGTACGGACTTACCATACCAGAACATATATTTTCAACAATGATTAAAATTAAATCACAATTATAACAAAAAAAATCACGATGAATGCCACCAGTTTATAACAAAGCATACGCATAAGCTGAAATGGGTAAATTTTAGCAATTGATAAATTTTGTCGAAGCTTTCTTTCTTTTTTTTATTCAATTGCCTTGGGCGGAATATTTCCTCGAAAATTAACGTTGGAGAATCAAAGCCATGCTGTTCTTTAATTTTCGAATAATAATAAAATGAGTCACTTATTTCCGGAATTCAACATGTCCATTTTTAATACAAAATAAACTAAGAATGGCATATCAAAAGAGAAACACAAGACTTCGACGAAAATTTACAAAACTAGTATTTTATGAAAACATAGCTTAATCAAAAATGTTTTCACAAATTATTAAGTAAAGTTTGATTTTTCCTCTCAAAACTACTTTCATTACGTTAGTTCATCAAGTCCCTTTAAATCATTTTCAAAGTGCTATAAAACAGTACCAAAAATCTAATTGTCCATAATATTTAACTATTTATCATCATTTCACTGACAAGTCGTATAAATTGGCTCGGTGCGTCCTGTAATAAAAAATAAACAAAATTTAATTTAAATTAAAAAATATATATTTATGTATTCCCTTTCCTATAGTTAGATAGATATAGATATAGACTATATAAATTTCATTCTGTCAGCACTGAAATTACACTTAAAATTCGTTAAGCAGATTGAGGGGCAGACTTTAGCAGTCTAAATAATATGTATTTTTTAATTATCCCTTGCCTTTCTTATCCTTTATACATAAATCCCCGTCCTAATCCCGCCCCAATTACTGCACGTATATTTTTGGTTTTTTCTTTTCTTTTTTTCAAAATGTAATCATAATATCTTACCTTATATAATTTGTAAAAACCTGTTTTTGGTTCTCAGCCCATACAATATTTTTTTATGTTAACTATAAAAATGACTGTTGGTTTTCCACGTGAAATAAAATACATAATGTTTGAGCCACTTTTAGGTAGAATTATATTTTTAATTCAATGTATTTCGTGAAAATGAGTAGTCTTGGGGAATAAGCGCTGAAAATAGAACAGTCGAGAATTTTTAGTCTCGTCATTTGAATTCCCGAGCCCTCGAGTCGGAATTGCAGCCGACAGCGACACCTCTATTCGTTGTGTGTTTGCACATTTTGGTACAAATACACGAATAGCACCGAGCGGAGCGCAGAATTTTAATTAAGTCTGGATTAAAGGGTGATATCCCAGAGAAAGAGTTCTTCCATGCGTGAAATGTAAATTGCAGACCTAGAAATTAATTTTAAAATGGCGAAGGAGGAATAAGAATCGGAGCTACTCGCATTCCGCTGACCCATTCGAAAATCTTCCCATCTCGAATTGTGTACATTGCGAGTAAAGGAGTTCATGAAATATTAATCCGTTCGCGGGCTAATAGTTTTTCAGCATTGTTAAAACCCCGGCTTTTTATTTCGATTTCAGTAAAGAACTACTTACTATTTCATCAATTAAAACAACGTTTGAAACCATTCAAACATTTTTTAGGTATGATAATGTGCTAAATGAAAATTAAAAACCTCTTCTCTGTAATTCAACATTGAGCAGTTCCAATGCATCATATTTTAAAATTATTTCGGTGGGGCTAGTTGTGACAGTTGATTTCAACTAGAGGAAGATGGACGGAGCAATACAGCAACGATCCGTACTCGGTAAATTCTACAGGAGGAGAGAGAGAGTGTAGAGCTTAAGGTTTTAGGCGTTGACCCTAGCGGTGGCGGAAATGTCCTAGTGTTGCATCCTGAAGGGGTTATCATCATTCTCTTTTGGATGATACCATGTGTGTTGAATTTGTTCCTACGTTTCGGGTACCATTACAGGAGCCATCTTCAGGGTAAACAGTTTTCATATTGATAACAGTGACCGTGGAAGCTTTGCACGGATATTAAAAATTAATAAGGTATTTAATTTTAAAAAACTATTTAAAATAAAATATCCAAGCAAAAGAATTTGACGTAAGTATTTTCTCAATTGCCAATAATGCAGGCAAAAGATACTTCGAAACTAATATATGTTCGAAATATATTTCGAAAATAATATTTATAAAATAAAATATCTTATTTCGTACTGACGGGACAGAAAAATACGAAGAACATTTGTAGGAAAAGTTAGTAGCACTTGAAAATCACAATTTAGAGTCTAATTTTATCGAAGTCAACTGCGCGATTCCGTTCTTTTGACAGCAACTGACGGTACCGGGTTCGCACGAAATGAAGACGTGCGGGTGGCGCTAGGTCAAATAACACGAATTTCAAAAGCGTTGTCACAACCTGCCCCCGTCACAATACGCCCCACCCCTTTCCCTAGCTACGTACTAAAAGCAGATTTTTCGTATGTACTTACACAAAAATATAATCTTTCAAAGATGCCTTCATGTTTGTATTTCAAAGGAAAAAAAAAAAAAATGCGTAATTCCAATGCTTTATCTTGAAATTGGATGAAAACAATTGTTTTCTATGGCGCGGTAAAAATTGGGACATTAAATTGCGAAGTTTCTTGAAAATGTGTGAAAAAAATAATAAAAACGATTTAAATAGAAACGAATCACTTTGAACGACGTCATTTATTATTCCGAATCAACCATTCATACAATGTTGTTATAGATTTCCGGCATACGGGAAGTCAAATCACTAATCAGCAGAACTCACAGAAGAAAAGTTGTGACGTCACAAGCGGAGTGATTTTAACATTTCAAAAAATCATAGCGCTGATAATAAGATACAACATTTTTTCATTTTTAGCTTAGATTGACAGTCTAATAACAAATATACATATTTTTTGAACTACAGAACTTCGTAATTGGTGGGAAATTAGACGATTCAATTTTTTTTAAACGTAAGGTGTGTACAACAATATACCTTGTAGCAGTGGCGAATGGTGATTTTATTTATAGGTAAGCTATAAACAAATATCATATATTTGTACCTACATAGAAAGTACATAATATAATGTAATTGATATGTACTATAAATTGATATTTTTCTCTGGTTCTGTGTGATACAACAACTCTCATCCATGAAATCAACTCAAACGACGTAACTTCGTGATATATGATATATTATAGATATATTATCCATTGTTTTAATACATAACTCATTAAAAAATAGCACTGTAAATTCAGTCGATATTAGGTATTCAACTGAAATGTCAACTGGCCAAATTGTTCTAGAAATAAATAGTGCTAAAAACGGCAATATGTCCTGCAATATGACGCATGAAAGTAATTATGGTCTTGTGTCAAAAGTACCTATCTCAAAGAAAAATAGCCCTTAAGAAAAAAATATTGAAATACTGTTTTCCAGATCGAGAATCTTCAAATAATTTGTGTAATCTGAAAGTTTAATCTAGGAGAAAAAATCCGCACTGGGATTAAGACATTCAAAATATAGTATACTTATTTGTATAAAAAAATAAGCTGGAATAATCGGCTAGTTTCTTGGCTCACCGCAGGCGCTGGGCGCGCTTTATTAATATATTTTTTTGGACCACAAAAGGCCAGGAGGCCCAATTACAGTGGTGAATTACATCACAGAACACCCAGGCTTAAGAAAAATCACATTTATTTTTTTAGTTCTCACCGGGAACCGAACCCGGAACCTTCCGTGTGTGAGTCAAGCATCTTGACCACTACACCACGAAGCTGCCAATTATATTGATATTTATATTAGGATAAAAATAAAAACGGTGGAATTGATTAAAAATAAATAGTAATTATTTATTTGTTTTTCTGTAAATAAAATTACGGTAGAACATTATTATGGTTAGTCAAATATAATAGTAAGCTGCGCATAATTGCTTCTATAGACGGTTCGCCCCTGTCTTGTAGGTATATATTTCTATTTCCGGATCACAATTTCAATTATACACTGCAATCGATCACTCAGCAATATCCAACAGATTTCAATCATCTGTGAATGGGATCTAATTTAGAGGAATGTGGTGGTGATCAGTGATCAGCAATTCTCCGATGACGTCTAATAACAAGAGAATAAAATATACCACACAGAAGAAACCCATTCGCATGTTCCATTAGGTCGTCAATTCAATTTACTAGACGGATGAAATAGGTTTTTGGTAAGAGAAATCATAACCATTTCATTTTTTTCTTATTTATAAAAATAAAGTAAATACAGAGTGTGTCATTTTACAATTTGTGTTCAGTGACGATACTTTGTATTTATTATCTATATGTAATTTCGTAGAATTGTAATGCAATTAAACCTACTTTAATTGACTGAAAATGCACTGAAATTTTTCTTATTTCATTAGCAAAATGATTTTTTTTCCTTAATCGAGACCTCCTGCCTACACATGATGATGCCGACCGAAAACAAGCTACATAATATCGCAGCCCAAAAACAACAAATATTAAAGCATTATAAAAAAAATAAACTACTAAATTAAAACAAATCAATTTTAAAAACAATATTTTGAGTTTGTCCAAATTTTTGTAGACAAGGACTGGATTAAACTCCCCGGGAGCTGTTAATATCAACATATTACAACAGAGATGAAGAACATTTTAGAGAAGGTAATATGGAATTCTAGGCATCTACGGGCTTATGACCTGTTATTGGCTGGTTTAAATGGCCACTTTACACACTGTGTAACATTCACCATTCTGCCTGTATTTGAACATCTTTATCCCTTCAATTCTTTCATCTGTTGATGTTTGTGAAGTTGAAGAGCTGAAACCTTTATTTATGCGGGTGAGATTCGTGTAAATGAATTATTTCACCTACATACTAGGCAACGCCTGAAATTTTTTTTTTTTCAATTTCTATACTTCTTCATAGACCAGGTGGATTTATCAACAATACTTTGGATTTGTTCAAATTTTTCTGGAAAAATATCATTTTAAGTCAATTTAAAACTTAAAATAAATGTTAAGTAAAATCGAATACGGGACCTCATGCCTTGCAGAAAAATCCGCCTACTTACATCACCGAAAAAAATTAACATTTTAATATTAATACAAATTTAATGTTATAACAATAAATTAAATGTAAATAAAAATAGCACCTGTCTCTATAAAAAAATATTTATTTTATTCTGAATTTGCGGCATAGATGATTTTTAACTGCAGAATCTACGTTCGAAAAAACAATACGTCCAATAGGGTGGATTAGTCTTGTATGGAGAAAAAAAAAAATGAAATTATCAAAACGGCCTTACGCGGAAAGGTGTTCTGTAGTATGTAGAATAAGGGGAAAATAAGGGTAAGATTTGCCTCGAGAGGTTTGAATTTTAGATTTTTATTGAAAAAAGCCATGTTTTGGTAACATAATTTTGGGATACTAAATTAATGTTCTTCTGCAATATGCATAAATTTTCATCATTAATTAAAAAATACATTAAAATTGCTTTAATTATCGACCCTTTCCTCTTATCCTCTCAAATCAGTTCGTAAAACTGCATTAAATTAAGCGAGCGACCGTCAGAATAGCATGTGCGACCGCTGTTCCCGATAAATAAATTACTATTATACTCAGTGGATTTTGAGTTGATAAACTTGAACTAGTTTTGCACTATAGCCATATTAAGAAAATACATGATTTGCTATATTTTCGGGCCTGGTTGTGATATGCCACCAAATATGCTTTCTACCCGTGAAAACAAAATCTGGTACGTATTTTGGCATTTAAACCGACATACGATATAAGGAAGGCATTTCTGCACCGTGTAAATAATTTTTTAAGAGGTTAGACAATACCTAACAACGAGCATCAATCTCAAAAATTATGAACAATAAAATTGACAGTTTCTTAGTAAATTAGTGTATGACACTCATGCACTCACAAAATAAATTGTTTACACTTAAGACAATAATTTAAATTATGTTAAATGTAACAAATGTAAATGATAAGAAAAAAAAATACGAGCAAACAGAACCAGCGTGTGAGCGAGACTTTTGACTTTCCTATACAGTCGGATATTGTTAAAACCCCATTCTAAATTTTCAAAGACCTCACACTTGGAGAATATTAGATCACTATAGCGTTTTTGATCAAGCAGGGGTAGCTATCGTGTCAGCTGAACTTCAAGATGTTGGCCTTACATGCGCAACGTCATTGATTGAATTTTAATTCGGCGTGAGAGAACAAAAACAACAACCACTTTACCATCTCAGCCAGTTGTAGCAAATTCTGATCTGATTAATTTTTATTTTTACTAACGTAAAGACTAAACCATAGTAGTAAGAAAAAACGGAACAAAGTCAAAACAAAAAACACGAAAGTCTGGTAAAAAGAACTTGAGTCCGGGTTTATTGAAAAAATTGTAAAACACAAGATGAGGTCTGATATTGTTTTCACAAAGCTGGTTGCGATTGAATTCGATGGAATAGTGGTTTGTGTGCCAGTCACATGCCAATAACGTTCCATATTGTCATATTTTTGTAAATTTCGATGGAACTACAATTGGGCTCAGAAGGTTCACGGGAGAAATAGAAAATTTTTCATATGGCGAGAAGCTGCCTATAGTTTTATTTGCACGATAGTTCACGACTGAACCGACAAAGTGCAATACTGTCAAAGAAGCGTTTGTAGCAGCGTTGCCAATGCTAATTTTCCAAATTCCCCAAAAATCAAGATCAAGTTATCCAAATGGGGAGAAAACAAAGTCCCGATTCCCTACAAATTCCCCACATAATTATCTCAAGAAAGAAAAAACATTTTTGATAAAATATGTATACAATAACATAAAATAAGAACTGGCTAGAATCGTTGGTGTAGCGAGGGTCCACCATCGGTTACTTTGCCATTTATGCACGTATAATATTAAAATATTTGTTGATTCAAACAAAATAGACTTAAGATCTAATCATCCTCGATATTTCGAGGGCACATCTGTGGGCTCTTAGAAGAATTTAAACAAATTTTGTTAATAACCTACCTTAGGATTATCTTGCGCTTTTTTATCAACAACTTTTAACAACCATTTATATTTTTTTGCACAAAACCAATAACGGTTTTGAAAGATAATAAAACAAAATGTAAGCAGTCGTTTGTACTAGTACATAATGTGCTCATTTGACTGTGATTGTTTTTATTTCCCGTTAAAAAGGGAATCCCCGAATTACTATTTGAAGTTAATATTGTGTTGCTATTAAAAAATAAGGATTTCATTCATAATAATATTAATGTTTTCATCACTTACCATCAAACCATCGATGTGTTAGCTAAAGGTTAATTCATAAATGGTAAAATGTGAAAATCTCCGCATTTTCCCCGCACAATACCAAACCCCACAAAATCCCCAATCGAGTTGAAATTCCCCGCAGTTTGGGGAATTCCCCACAAATCGGCAACCCTGGTTTGTAGTATGCACTTAAACCTTAGAGTATATACGTATATACTCTTAAGACTCAAACTTTTACAACGCCGTATCGTATGATCCAATGTGACCAATAATGAACGAGATATATTTAGTTGAAAAAAAGGGCGCGAAATACGAAATTACTTTTTCCCCAACCTATTATAATACATATTTGTACAAATAATCGTAATTTCATAAAAACAATCCTTAATTTTGTAAATAAATCTAATAAGTAATTGAAATCATCATCATCATTCCCTTTCCACACATAATGGTGCATAGGGCACTGCATTGATACATCAATCGCAGCGCATCTTAATTATTATTTTTTAACACAAAGGTAAGATGATCAGTTTTACGATTCAGGTACCAGTCCAGGGATATTGTAGTATAAAAACACCTTTTTATTTGAATATTTCATCTCAACAATGTCGGGATCCAAACCCGAAAATTAAAATAATATGTACATCCATAGGAAAATATTTAACATTAAAGTAACATTTTTTTAATAATATGTCTCCACTTGTTAGTAAATATAAGTGTCTTTTATAAATAAATATAAATTAGATATTTTTTCATAATACACTAATTTGTAATCAATATACATTTTTGACGTAGGTGAGTATGTCAAAGATTGTCCGGAAACAAAATTATAAATACAATTATAGTGAAATCTATTGTGTTTCTCCCTTTATTTCCTCGTTTCCCCCTCAAACTTGTTTTGACATTAATTTAAACTTTTAATTCAATTATCCGTTATTTGAGCGGAGGAATTTTCTGGGCTTTGTTCTCGAATCTTCTGTTGCGCCAGTAATAAAATAGCGAGAAAAATAACCAATAACACAAATAAAGTAACTGTATGTGAACGCGTAATCTCTTATGAATAAATTTTGACTATCAATATTTTCAATTTCTTACCAGTCTACTAATGGAAATCAAATTACACTAAAAAATAATTTCCTAAAGTTATTTCCCGATAACCCTTGACCTATGTAGGTTGATGTTAAATAATATTTTACAATTTGTTTTTAAAAAGGTTTTCGAGATTTGACCATGTTTGTTTTGATTTTGTTCAACTAAAATGTATTTTTATCTGATAATATTTGATTGTATCTATCCCAGAATGAGTTTGCTAACTCACGGGAAAACAATTATGTTTTGTACATTTTTGTATTTTGAATTAAAATAATAAGTCGCGTGTACTACTTATTGTGTGCTTGTAAGAAATATTAAAAAATAAAACTAATGCCGATTGTAATTCTACCCATTCTGTATAATTCTGTTGTACCTACTTGAAGATATGTCCATGTGAAATTGTGATTACGAATATCTTCAAATAACCTACTTTTTTTAAAAGTATGCATCTTTGTTGAATGACATAATATATTTATTTTTACTTTTTATAGTGCCATGGCAGTTTTATGGTAAAGGTTGGTTATCATAGCAATTTCTGTTCACAGCCGCTCTAAACGAGGATTTGGAGCTATCTTCAATAGAACCACTCTTTTAAGTTTTTTAAGCCAGAAAAAACATCTTCTTACACTGTATTTTCCTTCAACGTTTCTTTATAATACGATTCATACTGTATTAGAGGAAGAGGAATTTAAGACCTTTTCCAACGTGTTTTTTTTACTTAAGGCTGAATTCTGGTAAAACGAACGCAAATTAGGAAATCATATGATTTTGCCGTTTCAAAACGAATGTTTTTTTTAAATCGCGCAATAATAAAAAAATAAAATAAACATAAATTAAAATATTTTTTTTAGGTATTTCTGTAAAAAAAATATACTTAAAAGTTTTATGTAACTAAAATAAAATTACTTTTAGACCGGCAAATTACGCCATTTCAAATTTAGACTGAATTTAGGTAACTGGGATCTTAATAAAGACTAAGTATTAAACTAAAATTTGTTATAATAATTTAAAGATAATAAATTGAACATGAACTTTACCGAAAACGTAAAAGGCAGGTCTGAAGGTCATAAAAACGTTAATAAGATGTTGCTATAAATTGAAAAGTAATATTTGTTGTAAAACCAATTTTTTTTTTTTTAAAAAAAAGGGGGAATACTAAAGTATTTCAATAATTTTTAAAAAAAAAGTATTACCGAAGCTATGATTTTACATAGAAATAAAGGAAAATATCACAAAAATGTGTGTATTTCTTTTCAAAATCAAAAAATTAAAATTTGACTTCGGCCACATTCATGTTCAATTTATTATCTTCAAATTATTGCAAAAAAATTTAGTTCAATAATCTGCCGGTCTAAAAGTTATTATATTTTTGTTACATAAAACTTTTAAGTATATTTTTTAACAGAAATACCTTTAAAAAATATTGTTTTCATATAATTTTTGATTTTTGATTGTTTTATTATTGCGCGATTTAAAAAAAAAACATTCGTTTTAAAATAGCAAAATCGTATGATTTCCTAATTTTGCGTTCGTTTTACCAGACTACAGCCTTAAACTTCGAATAAACAAATTAGTACTGTTCTGAACCAAAAATTATTCTTTTTTTTACTAAGTTTTATTTCGTCCTTATTTGCGTACGTGAAACTTTTGAATTGGCGCGCGCACCCGCCTAATAACGGTACAATGGACGTCTTTACGCCGTCGCCAGTTCCACTCAGGAAGGCTTTAGATACACGCGCGCCGTGACGCCGACGTTATTCCTACTACCGAATAATTTCGCACGAAGTACTAAACAACTTAACTGCAAAGTTTGAAAGAAGTGTTTTAACTAATGATGATTAAACGTATTGAAGACCATAAAATATTAAATAACCTGAAACTTCATTTTTTCAACACATAAATCATACTCTTATTCGCATGTGATTGTTCATGGGACACATCATTAATACACCAAACGCATGGTGATGAGTTTTACGCTTCGTAAAGCAGTTCGGGGAAAATGAAATTTTACGCTTTTCAAACCATATTTAAAACCAATATTTATTATTGGCCTTGCCAGAAAATAAACTGGGACCTCGAGTATAGTAGGCGAACGAGCCAACCAGTAGACTACGAGGTGGATTTTTCTCCTCAAGATTTTATTTTTAAGGATTTTTTACCCGAGAGTAGCCCGTCTGAGTTTCCGGATCTACGTGTTTTTATTTGGATTTTATTTGAAATTTCTTACATTTAAAACTACGAGTATACTTATGTAGGTAGCTTTACCTGCGACAGCAATAAAATTTTTTGTATTTCAACAAACGTGTAGGCTAGATAACATAAACGAATGAACATAAATAACACATAGTGGGAACAGGAAGATAGATAATACTTATTCATATTGTATTCATTAAAAATATGTTAATAAATTAACTTATTGACTTAGCAATGTTTGAGTATGTCCAAATACTTGCAGACTGGCTGGATTTCTTCCCTAGGGAGTTGTTCATATTTAAATTTATTTTAACAGAGGGGGAAAACATTTTTGAGAAGGGAATATGGAAGTCTAGGCATTTACAGGGCTTATGACCTGTCATTGGCTGGTTTAAGTGGCCACTTTACACACTGTGTAACATTCACCATTCTGCCCATGTTTAACATCCACATTTCCTCAACTCTTCCATCTGTTGACTTTTGTGAAGTAAAGTCCAGTTTGCAAGCATTTGGACATACTCAAACATTGTTGAATTGACTACCTGGTAAAAAAGAAGTATGAAAATTGGAAAATTGTTTTCAGGCGTTGCCTAGTAGGTGATTTGGTTCAGCCGGATGAATCTCACCCACGTGATTAAGGTTTCAGCTCTTTTATTATCACTGGACATTTGTAACTTATGTTTCTGATCTTAATTCCATTACGAAATTTACCAATTACAACAGGATGAAGAACACTTGATAGAAGGGAATGTGGATGTCTAGGAATTTACAGGACTTAATGACCTGTTATTGTCTGGTTTAAGTGGCCACTTTTCGCTTTGTACTAAGCCATGTAAATGCCTTGACTTTCACATTCCCTTTTCTATCCCTGTTGTAATTTGTTAATCTTAATGACTCCCTAAGGGGGTAAATCCACTCTTTTGTCTGCAACCATTTGGACCAACTCATCATGAAATTATAATGATTGATCGTAATAAACTCCGATTAACTAGTCAGGCTCAATTCCATTATGAAATTATAATGATTGGTCGTAATAAAACGTAAACGGATTTTGCATATTAGGAAGTATCAAATAATTTAAAAACACGCCTAAGTCAAAGCTGACAAGATATGTATAATTTCTGAAAATTGTAGTGATGTGATAATCGCTTAAATCGGCGATGTCATAAGCCATGTAAATGCCTAGATTTCAACATTCCTCAGTAATTCTTTCATCTCGGATGAGATATATATCAGTTATTTCGTTTGCCTCTGTTAATATATAGGTTAACTTAAAAAATATTACTAGTTTTAAAACGAACGAAATTAGTTATTTTAACTATACAAATAATATAAAAATAAACTTTATCTGTCGTAAAATTTTTGGGTATTACATTCGATCTAGTTCATGTTCCAACTTACTTAAATTGAAGCGGTAAAACATTTTTTAGAATTAATACATTTATAAAAACAAATACGTCTATCGACATTCTGCAGTTTGCGAAAAGTTTAATACAGTCAACCCTTCTATAACGCAAACGAGTGGAGGCGTATAAAAAAAAAAAAAAAAAAAAAAAAAAACCCTTCTATAACGCGATATTCATATAACGCGAAGTGAAAATGGCGAACCACCTAGGAGGGTATAGGATTAATGAGGTTTCCTTACAACGCATTTTTCGTACAAGATGACATTCCAACTACATAAATGACTTTTAAAAATATCGATTGCGTTCATCTGTACGTTGTTCGATTAGTACAAATGTCATGTATGTACAATCAGGGAATTTTTCAAAAGATAAGCAAACGATAGCGCACAAAAATATGATTGTCTCTAAAAAGGGTTAGGTCAAAAATATAGTATATTTCAGAAATAATGAATAAAAAGCATATAATGTGTATTATATTATGATCTTTTGTTAGAAATTTTTTTTTTTACTTAATAATTTTATTATATTTATTTATTTATTTTATTTATTATCATTATATTACATACACAAAATTATAATTGATGTAAAGTTGCTTTGACTGTCTAACTAGGGTTATTTACCCCGTTTTAAGACAGTCAAAAAATATAAAAAAACAGTAATCAATATATAGAAACAGTTATAAAGATACAGGACAAAGTGAAAAACAATGTAAAAAATGGAATAAAAACATGGTAAAAAATGTAGTAAAAACAAAGAAAAGTGTAATAAAAACATAGTAAAATTGTAGTAAAAACATAGTAAAAATGTAGTAAAAAAACTTAGCAAAAAAAATATGATAAAAACAAAGTAATAAATGCAGTGAAAACATAGTAAAAACCATTAAAATATATAAATATGTCTATAAAAATATTTTGAAACTCAGTATAATGCAAAATAAAAACAGAATACATAGTAATGAAACATGTATAATTTTTAATAAGCCTACAATTAATTTTTTAAATTATAAATATTCATTACCATTTGTATTATGTGTGTAAACAATTTTATTTATTAAACGTATCCTTCAAATCTTGAGCTTTGAGAATAAAATTTGTATCAATGTAAATGTAATGCAAAACAAATCCATCTGATTTACAATATATTTTATTAGTTCTGAAATTCGCTTAGCGTGATTTCTATATACGCGGTACGAATAAACTGATTTGTATTAATTCCGAGTTTTTTATAGCGCGGTCTCCATATAACGCGACAGTGGTTTCTATATAACGCGGTACGAATACTCTGATTAGTGTAAATTCGGGGTTTGTTTTAACGAGGTACGCATTAATAGCGTTATATGAGGGTTGACTATAATAGGATCATGAATTACGTCCATTAAAAACAAGTCTTGAGCTTTTTAGTTAGTTACTTTTGATTTTGTGCCCCACTTGACACTTAAGTATGGTGAGATCCTAGCGTTGACAATAAACAGGGTGGCCAAATATTTGACGTAAGAAAAATCTAGGTACTCCCTTTTTACTTGTTCTACTGAACACCTCCGGGGCTGTAAAAAAAGGGCAAATATAGTCCATGAGTTGTAAACCCTTTCTGAGACATAATTTTTTTAAGTAGATTTCACCACTGTTGTCTGAATTTTTTTTTTCCGGAATAAATGTTAACTTTTTTTTTTTAAAAATCTTCATTTGTTGAATATTAAGTGTGTTATTAAAGAAAAAAAATAACACGTGTCGTACAATCGATAATAACAAATAATTCTCATTTTTTATTGAATAATAGTATTTCTCAATAGTGTATCGGAGACGGCTACTTTTGTTATGAGAGAGTTTATTTATTATTAAAGTTTTTTAAATACTTTGTGGCTTTTTACACCTGATCTTTAAAAAAATATTCGTATCAGCGTCTCCGATAAAATATTGAGAAATATTCAATAAAAAGTGAGAATTTAATAATACTTTGGATTGAACGACACGTGTTATTTTTTTTCAATAACACACTTCTTCTTCTTCTTATAGTGCCTTGCCGGATTCCCCGACGTTGGCGATCACTACAGCGAAAGCAAATGTATCTGTCCTGTGTTAATTTTACATTTCGCAGCCGGGAGGACTGCTTATTGATGTACTCGCCGTAGTGATTCCTGGGAAAAGATGACCAGAGTGTTTTCCCGTTGCCTTCTCTGGTGGATTTTCTGTTGGCGTTACCTTCCCTTAGCTGGTTGGTTTTGGTTTTGAGGCGCCAAAAACTCGCCTTTCATACTCTCGTTATCTGTTGCGATCACACCGTGATGAGTGTGATCACAT